>NC_057807.1:145827126-145881486 GCF_018294505.1 Triticum aestivum
CTTTTCTCTGCTTTAAAATTTTATACTTGCCTTTAACTTTCTGTTTATTAATTTTAGCCTTGGTGTTGCATTTTCTTTTAGTAACAAATAAGTTTTGTTTTGAACAAAACTTGGCACATAATTCTAACAAAATATGATGAGATCGAACAAAAGTATGGAGTCAAAAGAGATGTCTAACCATTTATAGAAATTGAAAGGGCCAATTTTAAAGGCTGCTGGACCACTAAATAATTTCCAGGGGCACTTTAAAATCCAAAAGAGGTTGTTTCCAACAGGGCAAATATCCAAGGATTATTTGCTACATTGCGAACATTTTAGTATTCATGTTTGACAATTGAAACTTTGACTTTGAATAGTGATTTGGATCAAGTGAGGAAAAGCAACAGTAATATGATGACGTGGCATCATTAGCAGGAGATTACTGTAGCTTAATTATCCGGGCGTCACACGCCTCCCCAAACCTCACCGCGGGACACATGAGAGGGCGCCGTTGCCATGGTCAGGCTTGGATGGGGAAAGGAGGCGACATAGCAGCAACGGCGCCTTCGTCGGGATTGGTGGCGACGGCGGCGGCGAGCGAGCGGGAGGATGGCGGCGGCGAGAGAGTAGGAGGGTGGTGGCGGCAGTCCATCGACCGTCGTGACGTGAGAGGAGGATGGGGATGGGGCCGCGATCTGGACGTATGGAGCGGTCGAGAGGAGGGGAAGCAGGCGGCTGGGTTTTTCCATCGTGCGGGGTTTGGGGGAGGTCAAACGAGAGGTTTTTTTCGTGCGGGAGGCAGAGCAACGAGGGCGGATGTAGGGAGACGGGACGCGGTCGGTTGGCAGGAAAAGGAAAGCTACGCATTTTTTTAGGCAGTAGAGATGATTGATGATAAGAAAGGGAAAATCACATCAATATAAGGAAATATCCCATTAATACTTGATTGATTGCGATTTATTTTTTATATGGTAACTAATCTGATCATCAATACTTGATTGATTGCGATTTATTTTTTATATGGTAACTAATCTGATGGGTTTATGTGGGTGGTGAAGCGAAAAGGCAGGAAGAAGGGAGACGAAATAAAACCAACGAAATAAAACCAACGAAAATGATGAGGCGAAATAAAACCAGCGAAAAATAACCGACGGACTATTCTAGAGATATCCGGAAACAGAAACTGAAGCCGTCAGCCGGTAAATTGGGCCGGCAGGTCACTCCAGCAGGCCCAGAAAGGAAATCTTCGGGTCTTGAGAGGATATTTTTACAAACCTCCCGTCTTTCGCCCCTGATCCCGCATCCGGCATCTCCCATTTCTCCTCCGGCACCTGCCCCGACTCCGCGGACGCCGTCCGCTGCCTACAACGTCTCCGGCGAGCTCCCCTGCCCCGCCAAGCAAGGATGGTAAGGGGATCAAAGATCTCTGTCTTCTCCGCGCAGCGGTCTGTGCGATTACCTCATTCTGCTCGCGCCTTGAGGATTTGCGCCGGGTTCTCATATTCCCCTTGTGGTACATGATATGCATGCATAAGCAATCGATTTCGATTGATACTGGGCGATGCGGGGTGGGGGTGTTTCGATCGAACCTACCGAAATCTGGCTTCCGGGACGGGGCATCAGTAGGGCGTTGATTTGGGAATTTTTTTGGCTGCGGTTTTCGGTGGTCGATCCGCGTGGCTCTGTGCTGTGATGATCTGCGAGTTTCGGTTAGGGCATATTTACCTTGGATAAAGATCATAGATTTTTATACTTCAGGTTAGTTTTCGGCGCAGATATGAATCAATAATCCTAAAATTATGGTGGATCTGTAGATGGTTTACTATTTTTAACGCACAGATTTTAGCCCTGGTTAGTGCACTAGCACCTGTACAATCTGTTTTCTTGCAAAGCTGGACATTGATACGTTGGCATGAATGTTGCCTAGTCCATTGGAATGTATGGTGAAGAGAACATGTGCGTTCTAACTAAATGCCCACTGAAATAACTCTTAAGATTATTTTCTTCACCCACCAATCTCCTTTTTTTCTCCTTTGGACCCAACGATGCTGATGATTTTGAAATTTGAACCGTACAAAGACTGAAAAATAAATGGCGATCTAACACATACTCCCCCAGTTCCTAAATATAAGTCTTTTTAGAGATTCCAATATGGACTACATACGGAGCAAAATAAGTGAATCTACACTCTAAAATACGTCTATACACATCCGTATGTAGTTCATATTGAAATTTCTAAAAGGACTTATATTTAGGAACGGAGGCAGTACTATTGACCATCTTTTTTCCGAGTATATTGCTTTCTCATCAGCCAGTCTTCTGCAAGTGCTTTCTCAGAACTCCCGCTTCTGTATGTAGTCTATTGAAAAACTAGTCCAGTATCGAGTCCTGTTATATTGACCATTAAGCTCAAGAGATAAGCATTATGGATTTTTAGCTTCAGCATTTCAGTACTACAATTATAACATGTATTTTACGAAATATGCTCATTGTAAGGATTGAGTTATTTTTTATTGGCTTTGTTGCTTACTGTTAGGAAGCGAAATAGAAGCTGGGGTTATTTTTCAGGTTGTTTAATAAGACTTTTTTTGTTAGTACCAATGCCTATGCAACCTGTTGAATATGAATCTTTGCCAGTCTGAAGGATAATGGTTCATCAACCTTTTAAATGCTAAACATCGTGTTTGTTAACTCTTGTTCTTGGACATGCCTGGGTACTTCGTGGCTCTTGATGCTTTTGCCTTGAGTCTACAGCTCATTGCTTTCTGAATGTCTCATGCTGTGCTGCCGTTGCGAATCTGCAATAAATTGATCTTGCTAATTGATGCCCTGCTTTGGTAACTACCATCTACTACCTCTGTTAGGGCTTTACTTGCTGTTGAGCTACCACCGTTTGATTTAGGGGAAGAGTTGTTTATGAGCATTTTAAGGTCGGTTGGAGCACAGACCCCAGTATAGAATACTTTTTTGATTATGTTGGTAAAGGTCCGATGAAGGGGAGCCTTGGCGCAGTGGTAAAGCTGCTGCCTTGTGACCATGAGGTCATGGGTTCAAGTCCTGGAAACAGCCTCTTACAGAAATGTAGGGAAAGGCTGCGTACTATAGACCCAAAGTGGTCGGACCCTTCCCTGGACCCTGCGCAAGCGGGAGCTACATGCACCAGGTTGCCCTTTTTTTTGGTAAAGGTCCGATCATCCGCTTCTGTGCTTGCACTTCTGTGTAACTAGGGGTGCAAGTAAAGCTCTTCAAGCAAGCCAGTAAACCAATTCTATATGCTTGGTCTGCTTGTCCAAAAGAGACTTAACTATTCTAGTTGCGTTACGAGTTCAGCAAAAATCCACAATAAGTAGCTTCCCCCCCTTCTGATGCTTGTTTTGCTTTTTACTTGTGAATGAATACGTTTTTTGAAAGAAGCAAGCATAAAAGGCTATCGACAAAAGTGGAGTTAGTTGGTCAGGCTGGCCAAGCCAATGATGCTAATTTGTGGTAATAATAGTTTTCAACCGATATGGTGAAAATCGAATAGTTAAGTTAGAGAGAACCATAAATTCTATGATGTGTTATGATTTACGAATCATCATTTTCGGCAGAACAATTCCAAAATACCGATTAAGTAATTGATACCATTATTAATATTTATCATGGACGTGAGGAAAATTTAATTTTCACGTGATTTAGGTGCGATCCTTGTCTTAACTGATGAATGCTAACTGCATGAGAATATATATTTTTGGTAACCAAATATTTTGTTTGTCTATATTGTGTTATCGAAGAATAAAATAGATATCTTATCTGAGGGATTTAAATTCGTTTGTGCTATCTTTGTCCATGGCATTTTGTTATGTTCTGTATACTATAAATTGGTTTCATTTCCTTCGCAGACTACTTAAGGCGTCTTGCTGACAGGAAGAGTGCGAAGTTTCAGAAGAACATCACAAAGAGGGGCTCAGTGCCTGAAACTACTGTGAAGAAGGGGAATGACTATCCTGTTGGACCTATCGTGCTTGGATTCTTCATCTTTGTGGTCATAGGATCATGTGAGCTTCTTACGTAACCTTTTCTAATCTCCCTTCTGTTTGATCCTTTTAGGTATCCTTATGCTGCGTCTTTTCTTTGTGCACAAATCTACCATATTCTACTCCCTCCGTTCCTAAATATAAGTCTTTGTAGAGATTTCATCATGGGCTACATACGGAGCAAAATGAGTGAATCTACACTCTAAAATGCATCTATATACATCCGTATGTGGTCCATAGTGGAATCTCTACAAAGACTTATATTTAGAAACGGAGGGAGTATGTCTCTATAGCTACTGTAAATAATGAGTTAACTTTGTGAGTTCTGACAGTTGAGCATGGACGACATGCTGGCTCTTTAAAAGAGTTACACCCTATTCAGTGAACCTTTTCTTCCTCCATCCATATTAACCCTGCGATTGGTTCTGGTAGACATACCATTGCTCGAAACATCTCTATAGTGGCAAAAGGGACCAGTCAGCACACTAGCCCAGTGTTCTCTGCCCTACTGCCAATCTAGGTCGGGGTTGTCAACCTCCAGTCCTCCAGTGAGTGACACAGTTGCTGTAGCTAAGCTGTGGTGTACTATATTAGCAAAACCTCCAGAGAAGATATCCGCTCTCAGCTATGAGCAGTTCAAGCTGGTAGAAACTGCTTGCTTGTCCACTTATTCCACGATGCTTTCTGGCATTCAGTAAACCTCTGCTGCCACTTAAGTCATGCAGCCCTCTTGTCATCTCCACTCAGTCAACAACTCCCCCTGATTTCTTGAAGTTCCCTTATTTGTTTTTAGAGCTGCAAAAATACACCATTCATCCCAGGCTGTCCTTTATAGAGTTAGTCTCTGACTTGCTCATTTTGGAGTTCGGGATGCAGAGGGACGGCCTGAAAAGTGAAATGCAAATGAATTCAGAGAAAAGTCTGCAGTGAAACTTCAAATGATTCAAGAAGGGGAATGACTATCCTGTTGGACCTACCTGGGATCAGTTGTTTCCATCTCTAGGCTGGCAAAGTCATGACCCTCAGCATTTGTAGCTCTATAATGGACAATCTGTATTCGCTCAAGACATCAAGAAGCTTTCCAAGTGAGTTCTCCACCTACCTATGGTTGGTGTGTTCATAAGGGAGGACTAATTAGTCTTTCTAAGTCTTTTAAAAGGGTCCCCATTAGTGGCCTAATTCGCTTATCTGATAAAGGGTTGGTTGTAACTAGGCTCTAATTTGGTTATGGTCTAGCTTGGTTGAGGTTATGAAGCTCCGGCTTCAGCTTGAAGATGTCACGACCTAGGGTCGGACGGTGATCGGCTGCGGCGAACAGAGGTAGAGAGGAGCAGAGAAGGGGACCGGGGCAGAGCTAGAAGACGATAAGGGTAGAATGAGAGGTTCAGAATGTTTTCATTTCACACTTGATGCCTATAGCTGACGCACCCTCTTGCTTATATATCGTAAGCCCATTACAAAGCCCGACGGCCCACACACACCCGCTACTCACAGGCCTATCCATTTGACGCTTTCAAATGTTCCCGCTCCTGTTCCGTGCCTTGCTAGTCCTCCACGCCTTGGCTGCACCGATCGCCAGCGCCTCACCACTTACAGTACCTTCCCCTGAAGAACCAGCTTGCCCCCAAGCTGGTGCGCTCGGGTACCGTGTCTTGAGCACCTCATAATCTTCCAGGTCGCTGAAGAAGCTGGAATTGTCACCCATTTCACCAGAACCTGTAAATGTGCTGCATTGCCCTTCTGGACTAGACGCCGATCAAGGATTTCTTCAGGTATTACCCCGGGAACAGATAAGTCCACAGGCACTGCCAAGGTGGTAAACACCGGAGTGTGATCCGCTACATGTCCCTTCAACTGGGATACATGGAAGACCGGGTGCACCTAACTCCCTCTTGGCAGATCCAAACTGTACGCTGCATTGCCAACTTTGTCCAGAATTTTGTATGGCCCGAAGTATTTGAGTGCTAACTTGTGACATGGACGATTGACCACAGTTGATTGAGCATATGGCTGCAGTCTCAAATATACCATTTCCCCAGGTGCAAACACCCGTTCAGAGTGCTTATCAGCAAAGTGTTTGTACTTGCATTGGGCCCTTGTCAGATGATCTTTGAGAGCAGCCGTGTGTTCAGTGTGAGTGGCCAGCTAGGAGTTAACATCCTGATTGAGAGAAATAGGATGCCCCAATAACTGACCCATATTTGGAACATGACCATACAGAGCTTGGTAGGGAGTACACCCCAGAGAGGAATGATATGTGGAGTTGTACCAGAATTCAGCTTGCGGTAGCCAAGTTGCCCATTTTGTTGGAGAGTCATGAACTGCACAGCGAAGGTACATCTCCAGGTATTGATTTACTTGTTCCGTTTGGTCGTCTGTTTGAGGGTGATAGGCTGTACTCATTTGTAACTCTGTACCCCAAACTCTAAAGAGCTCTTTCCAAAAGGAACTAGTGAAAATCTTATCTCTGTCGGACACTATAGCAAGAGGGAGGCCGTGTAACTTGACAATGTTGTTCAAGAACACTTTGGCCACGGAAGCAGCAGCTGTGAATGGATGTTTTAAAGGCAGGAAATGGTTCACCTTAGTAAAATGATCTACCACCACAAGGATGACACTGTATCCTTCTGACTTGGGCAATCCTTCGATGAAATCCATACTAATCGCTTGCCAGGGACTGTCAGGCTATGTTTTTAAGGCGGTAAGGCGAGGCGAGGCGCTGGGGGGGCGCCTCACTGCCTAAGCGCTGAGGCATAAGGCGAGGCGACGCCTTAGAGACTTGTAAGCAACAGAATTAAGTAGAATTTGGTAGGCATTAAGCAACTAGGCATACAGCCATACACACCTTGCAACTGATTGTTGTAGAGCCCCCATCCTCTTTGCACTTGCTTTTCTCCCCAACAGAATAATGCATCAACATGAAGTCATGAACAAATATGTTAGAATAATGTATCACTTACCAGTGCACATTCCACAAAAAATAGAAATAAAAGTGAGGCAGCAAACAAAAGTGGAAAGAAAGATAGCAAGTATGAGTGCAACTGCAATCCTATGTTTTTAAGGCGACGCCTTACCGCCTTAGGGAGGGGGGGCGCTTTGGCGCCTAGGCGACGCCTAGGCGGGCGCTTTGGACGCCTAGGCGCCCAAAGCGGTCGATTTTCCAAAGCGGAGGGGGAGCGCTTCGACGCCTAGGCGTCGCCTAGGCGTCGCCTTAGGGACGCTTTAAAAACATAGCTGCAATCTGCAATGGTCCACATAAGACAAACAGAATAATAGATAATTCCACATAAGACAAACAGAATAATAGATAATTCCAGCATAGCAAAAGGGATAAAGGTGGCCAGCTCAGCTCTCTCATGTCTCTCCACTCTCAAAGTCTCAATCAAAAGTCATCATCATCAAACTCATTGGCATTGGTGTTGTCTTCACCATCTTGGTCAACATTAGTTGGCTCTTGATCGTCATTGCTCACATCATCATCATCCTCAACGTAGTCTGAATCCTCCCCCTCCGCATTGGGCATACTTGAGTGTTGCTCTTGCTCCAAGTCCTCCTCTACCTCATCTTCTTCAGGAATTATAGGTCGTGTTGTAGTAGGTCTCTTGCGTGCGTAGTGCAGACGGACATTTGTCTGGCCCCTACGAAGTGTAGTTGCTGTCCTATGCAGATTGCGGCCTCGAAGGTTTGAAGATGCACCAATAGCCACATCAACATCCTCCCATGTAATGTCTTGATTGTCTTCAGGACAACCTCGAGCACCTTGAGGTTGTGATAGTGATGGGTCCACCCACTCATTGCCCCAATCAAAATCCTCAATGACCAAAGCCTCAAAGCTATTCTCGCCCACCTTCTCACGCCTCTTTTGAAACCGTTGCATATTCTTCCGGTTGTATGAAACAAAGACAAGATCATTCAACCTTTTCCATTGTAATCTGTTCCTTTTCTTTGTATGGATCTACAAAGTAGAAACAACAAGTGAAATAAGTAAATAACTTGCTGAAATCATCATTGAACAAACACAAATACTGCTTTACTAGTTGACTTACAAATTCAAACGTGCTCCAATTCCTCTCACAACCAGAAGTTATCTTGCCACAAAGAGCGCACACAACAAGATCCCGATTTGGAGGCTCAGACCAATATCCATAGTTCCATCCCGGATCATTTGACCGTGTGGCTTCCTTGTTGGATCTTTCATTGGATCGTAGGTGGGCTCACCCCCATCAGCTGCTGCATTTCCATCCATGGTGCTACACTTCTACTACCTGCAGCAAACAACCAAACACAAAGGAATATTAGCATAACTGATAAAAGGGCTGCCATGGCATATGAAAAGGCTGTTGTGGCAGCAACTAAACTACTCTACTCATGCAGATGTAGCAAACAGCGACAATCAACTAGCCATTAAACTAATCAGCATTCAACTAGTCATTAAACTAATCCATTGTTGAGCACAACACATCATGCATCAGTATTCAACTAGCCTTTATTCTAATCCACCCAACAGGCCAACATCATGCATTATTTTATTCAACCAAGGAGCATCCACTAAGGCACTAACCCCACTATCATTAAACTAATCACTAACATATGCCTGGCCACTAAGGCACTAACCACTATAAGAGACAAGTGAGCAACCACCAACCAGCTAGCACAAAACAGTCCAGCAAAGAAGAAAGAGAGCAGAGGAGGGTGTGGGAGAAGGGAGAGGGAGGTATACCTTACTGTTGCTCTTGCTTGTTGTTGCTGTACTGCAGAGGAGGAGCTGCTGGACAGGAGGATGAGGAGGAGCTGCTGGACAGGAGGAAGAGGAGGAGCTGCTGGACAGGAGGAAGAGGAGGAGCTGCTGGAGAGGAGGAACCGTTGGAGATGAGGGGGAGGAGCTGCTGGAGAGGAGGAACCAGATCTGCTGGAGAGGAGCCGCTGAAGAGAAGGAGGGGGAGGAGTGTGTGGATTGGGGGCTGTTTCTCTCTCTCTCTTTCTCCCCTCTTACTTGTTGGCGCCAACATGATTCCAGTTTCCCGCCTAAAACAGCTCCCCTGCCTGCCTGGCAAGCTAAGGCGTCCAAAATGGACTAAGGCAACGCCTCGGACGCCTAGGCAGACGCCTCGGACGCCTTATAGCTTAAGGCGGACGCCTTAGACACCCACCTAAGGCGAGGTGGACGCCTTGCCCTCGCAGGGCGCCCTGACGCCTAAGCGTCGCCTGCCTTAGGGACGCCTTGAAAACAGAGCTGTCAGGCACAGGCAGAGGCTGCAGCATACCTGGTTTTTTGCACAGTTCATGTTTTGCCTGCTGACAAGTGGCACACTGTTTGACAAAATTTTCCACTGCAGCTTTCATCCCTTGCCAACTGAACAATTGCTTCACCCTGTGACATGGTGATATGTTGGTAGAATGCCAGAATGTCCACCTAAAGGGTTAGAGTGGAAAGCTTGGATTAACTTGGTCTGGAGACCAGTGTTAGCACCTACCCATATTTTATGATCCTGTTTGAGCAAACCATCGTGTAACTGAAAGCCAGGACAAGAATCTGGATCCACTGCTAGCTTTTGAAGCATTGTATTGGCAGAAGGATCCATAGAGTAAGAGTTGAGTATCTCCTGCACCCAGACAGGCTTACTGGTAGAGACATTTTACACAGAAAACAGATGGGCGACCCTAGATAACGCATCAGCTGCTGTATTTTCCACCCCTTTTCTGTACTGTATAGAGAACTGTAATCCCACTAGTTTAGTCATAGCTTCCCTCTGCAAATCTGAAGTCAAATTTTGATCTCCCAAGTGGCACAAGCTTTGATGGTCAGTTTTGATCACAAATGGAGCTCTAGATAGATAAGATCTCCATCTGTCAATTGCCATCATGATTGCCAGAAATTCCTTCTCATAGATGGATTTCTTCTGGTTAGTAATACCCAAAGCACTGTAGAAAGCAACAGGGTGTCCTTCCTGAGATAACACAGCACCCACTCTAGTGTTGCAGGCATCTGTCTCAACCGTGAAAGTTTTGTCAAAGTTATGCAGAGCTAAAACTGGTGTGCTGATCATGGCCTCCTTGAGCAATTGAAAGGCCTGTTGGGCTGCATCAGACCAAACAAATGCTTGTTTCTTCAGAAGAGCAGTGAGAGGTTTTGCCAACAAGCCATAATTCCTCACAAACTTCCTGTAGTACCCTGTCAGTCCCAAAAAAAACCTTAATTCAGTGACATTGGTAGGTACAGGCCATTGTAACATTGCCTCAGTCTTGGCAGGATCTGTAGCTACTCCTTGATCAGAAATGATATGTCCCAAATATTCCAAAGAGTTCTGAGCAAAAACACATTTAGACTCCTTGACAAACAACTGGTTCTCTTTGAGTATATCAAACACAGATTGGAGATGTTCCAAATGATCCTCCAGTGTGAGACTAAACACTAGTATGTCATCCATAAATACCAGCACATATTTTCTGTTTGGCCCTGCAAACATGAGATTCATAACACATTGAAAAGTTCCTGGAGTAGTAGCTAACCCAAAGGGCATCACTCTAAACTGAAACTATCCATGATGTGTTTTGAACTCATCTTTTTCTTTCGTTCGAATTTGATGATAGCCAGCCTTAAGGTCCAATTTAGAGAACCATTTACTACCTCCTAACTCATCCAGTATCTCATCAATAACTGGCATAGGAAACTTGTTTTTGACAGTCACAACATTCAGTCTTCTGTAATCTACACAGAACCTCCATGTGCCATCCTTCTTTTTCACAAGTAACACAGGAGCAGCAAATGGACCTCATACTAGGTGTGATCAAACCAGCATTTAACATCTCTTTCACCTGTCTTTCTATTTCATCTTTCTGTAATGGTGAATATTTGTAAGGTCTGCAATTTACAGGAACTGCATCAGATTAATGGTGTGGTCAAAAGCTCTGTGAGGAGGTAAAGAGTGAGGTTCCTGAAACACTTACTTGTTTCTATCCAGCACTTGCTGTACAGCAGGGGGAACTTCAGGGAACTTCAGTGACAGGTGCCATAACTATACGGTTTAGCAAGGCAATAGCCCACACATCATTCCCTTTTTCCCACTTCAGCAGTTGTTCTGCAGATACCTCCTCAAGGTGATCTTGTTTCACTGGCAATACACCATGCAACTTGATCGGCCGACCCTTATACTGAAATTGAATCCATTTATCAGCCCAATGACATTTCATAACACCCCATTGCTCCAGCCAGTCCATTCCTAAAATAATATCATGGCCTCCTAGTGGTAACACCTGCATGGAACTACAAAAACTGTGTCCCTGAATCCACCAGGTTAACTGAGGAACAACTTCAGTACAAGTGACTATATTCCCATTGGCCACCTTAACCGGCATTGGTTGAACTAACTTCTCTGCAGTGACAGAAATTTTGTCCAACAGTGACTGGTCCACAAAAGTGTGAGTGCTGCCTGAGTCCACTAGTATCAACACCACTTTGTTTCCTACTAGAGCTCTCAGTTGGATTGTCTTAGGATGTGATGCCCCAGACAGAGCAGTAGCTGAAATAGGGGCAGACTCTTCTGGTCCTCCTGCTACCAGTGCATCCAAGACAGCATCAGATATGATCTCATGTGGGTCAATCATTTCAGCAGCTTTTAACTGTGCACCTCCTGCCATTGGTTGGTTACATATATGTCCCGGTACAAACTTCTCTCCGCATTTGTAACACAGACCATTTGCCCGACGGTATTCCTTCAGTTGTTTCGCTTTCCACAGCTCCCCTGCCGCTAACCCAGAGCGTGTGTCTGCCTTGCCATAAGTAGCCTTGGGATAACTTGGTTTGCTGTTTTTCTGTTGTAGCAGCAAACCTTCCTTGACAGATGCATACTGCGCTGCCATGCGCTGCCACTTGAACAGTATAAGGTATCTGAAACTCCACCACTGATCTGAGCTCGTCCTTGAGACCCATGACAAACCTGGTCACCAGAAAGGTCTCACTGAGTGTAGGTTCATATAGCCTAACTTTATACACCAACTACAGAAACTGTTGTTTATACTCTATCAACTCTTTCATTTTCTGCCTGTATACATTCACATCAAATTCCAACAAAATTGCAGAGCAGAACTGTTCCCAGGTGTGGAATCCCCTCGTCTGTTTAAACGCCTGATACCAATGAGCTGTGTTATCAGACAAATACAGAGATGCAGAAGTGACCTTGAAACTGTCGGGAATGCTATACAATCTGAAAAACGCCTCACACTTATCCAACCAGATCCTTACATCAGTGCCATCAAACCTTGGAAAATCCATTTTCGGCGTTCATTGCCTTTTGCCCGTGCTCTCATCACCGACAGGCAGTACAGGTTGCGGATGAACAAGCAGGGTGTCAGGTACCTAAACAGGACGCGGTGGGGGACGCCTGGTAAACCTCGGTCCTGCCCCAAGGATGCCATCTAACACTTCAAGCGCAGTTGGAGACGAAGCCTCAGCCGTGCCGTGCTGCTTGTGCATGTGTGTGGTGTGAGCTTGACCCTGCTGCACCTGCCCAGTGTGTCACACGAGAGATCCACCTTGACTTGTACCTGGTCCAGACGCGTGGACTGCTGCGTCAGCTTGGCGTCGAGGGCCTCGAGCTGAGCGCAGATCCCGTTGACGACGTCCAATTTGTTTTGTGCGGCGCGCAGCTCGGCGAACTCCTTCAGCATCCATTCCAGGAACGCCTCCATCTCGTCCGTGAGGAAGCGCGACTGCGGACTGGGCTTGGATGTCGTCGTGGTCGCGGATTTCCCCCAAATCAACCCACCTTAGGTCAGGGATTACGCAGATCAAACCCTAAGGTGATCCGCTACCGTCGCCTCGGATTTGCTGGGTACGAATCGGGGAAAAAAATTCGCGGCGCGGCGGCGAGTCATGGACAGGGCTCTGATACAAGACTATCACGACCTAGGGTCGGACGGTGATCGACGGCGGCGAACAGAGGTAGAGAGGAGCAGAGAAGGGGACCGGGGCAGAGCTAGAAGACGATAAGGGTAGAATGAGAGGTTCAAAATGTTTTCATTTCAAACTTGATGCCTGTAGCTGACGCACCCGCTTGCTTATATATCGCAAGCCCATTACAAAGCCCAACGGCCCACACACACCCGCTACTCGCAGGCCTATCCATTTGACGCTTTCAAATGCTCCGGCTCCTGTTCCGTGCCTTGCTGGTCCTCCACGCCTTGGCTGCACCAATAGCCAATGCCTTGAGAGTATGGATATCATTACCCTCCTTTGTTCATTTTTATCCTCGACGAAATAACGAGCCCAACTGCTTTGTTCATTTTTTATCCTCAACGAAACAATGAGCCCAACTCCTTTGTTCATTTCTTATCGTCGACAAAATTACGAGCCCAACTCGAAATCAAGTTTCGCCACCACATCTGCTCTGATGAGCAACCGCTTTAGGATCCACTGCGACTGTTACACTTAGACTCAGGAGGAGGTCAAGCCCCTTGAGTACTTGATTCGATTGGCCTCACCAAACCTGGAATGTTAAATCTCGATATGACAGCAGTCCCGCTGTCATGAGAAACTTACTGCTGTTCGATTCTGTGCACCCCAGGCAGAGGTGAAATAACATGTATTTTGGTTTATCGTTGAAGCATTGAGTTTGCTCTTACTTTTGCCCTTGACACTTAGGAGGTGTTTGGTTCGCAGTTTTTTGTCCCGTATCTGATTACGATGCAACCTCTTGCCGTTACTTGTGTTTGATTTTCTTTCTCTGTAAACAGATCCCATGTAAATGGATCCCAGCGCAGTTTTAGCCCCTGATCTCCAAGTTGCAGATCTCTTCCTCCAGTCCCCACCCAAACATCCACCGAGTTGCCGCCGGCCCTGGTTTCCAAGGTCTCGATCTACCCCACTTGAGCATGCAGTTGCGGAGATATGCCAGCAGCAGCGGGCGGACGGTGGCCTTAGTTCTCCTTTTTCCCAGCCGTGCTTTTCCCCTGCGCCATGGCCGATGGGTTCATGTTTTCTTCCCTGCGCCATGGCTGACGGGTTCCAGTTTTCTTCCCAGCTTTCCCTCTTACCTTTACATCTGATCTGATAACCAAACAGATTCTGATTTTTACCCATACCGTTTACAGTAACGGTGTAAACCCATTACATTTATGTTGACGTTACCAGTCTGGAACCAAACACCTCCTAAGAGCTCCTAAAGTTACACCTTCTATCCCAGGTTGTAGAGATTCTGTCTCAGGATCTCATTGCAACCCATGCCGTGTAGGAAAAAGCAAAGCAGTAATAGTATCTTCAACATATTTCACTATGTATTTTGGGGTGCTTTCTGATTATCTGATTTTTATATAACTTTTGAGCATATATTACCAAGGGAAATGGAAACTGCACCTGATTTTCCTTTTCAGCATCGTGCCTTTCTTTAGTAAGATGAGAAGCTAATGATCTAAATAAACAATAGGAAATCTGACTCCCTGCACATTTGGTTCTTTGCAGCCTTGTTTCAGATTATCAGGACGGCTACTAGTGGTGGGATGGCTTAATATCGAGCTAAAAACAAGACTATCATGATCAGAGATTTATTATCCATGTGTTTGGGAGGCAATATCATATGTACCCTGTAGCAAACTTGCCCCTGATGATGTTATGTAGAGATTTAAATCTTGTGCAGTCGTGTTTACCTCCTGTTACTAAGAACCTAGTCTAAACTAGAAACAAAATGGTGCAAGTTGAAACTTTAAAATTATATAAAACTTCAAATATGCAAGTTAATATTTTTTTTCTTTCTCTGTGATGACACTTAGAATATCGGTAACTGGTACCATATCGGTTGGGTGTTGAGTAGAGATTAATCGGTGAATCGGTCATTTAACTGAATTTATCGGTAACCCATTTATGAAAGGTTAACTAGGGTCATACATGTATGTCCTAGGCTATTTAGCAGCATGTAATGTACTAAGTGTCTAAATGTGCAAGCAACAAACAAAATTGTTGGATTGATGTTCTGATGATGCTGCAGCAGATCTGGAAGGCCATAAACCTACACATTGAAAAGCAGGTACGAAGGGGCCAGTTTTTGGGTTGGAAAATGCCTAGCAGTTAATTGGCCTAGCTAAAAATTCGGCCTGACAATGGATAATTCGGCTTGTTAGACAAATTGACTGTACATACCAGTTAATGACTCGAATAACATGTTCTCATATAGGGAGGTGTCCGAATGGCAGTACCTTGAGGATTCATAAGGCGCCTTTATTTTATTAGCGTCTACACCTCCCCAATCCAAGCTCATGACTCTACTCTATTTTTTTTTCGAAACGGAAGCTCATGACTCTACTCTAGTGTCTGCGTGCTTTGACGTTGCTGCACACATCCTTCCCTCCATGTTGGTCCTAGTTCCTATCGCACCTCATGACCTCAATCATGACTTGTAGCATCTGGCACATGAGACAAGTATCTCTAAGAAACTACGCAAAATACTCTGAGAGAAGAGGGCCCACCTCATAAAAGGGAGTCTTTTTTTTAAGGACAAGCACGTCGCCCCCACGATGGCTGCCGCCTGCTGGCCCGCTGATGCCGGCTTCGGTCCTCCAACGGCCTGCCTCGCGTGGCTCCGGCCAGCCTCGCCCACCACCTTTGGCCGCCCCAACTTGCCCGCGCGCCTTGCCCTCCCGGCCCCGCATCCCCGCGCCCCCGAGATTCCATCTGGTGCCTTTCGGGTGTCCTCCGGCGGCTGCATGGACTTGCGGGCGGCGGATCCGGCGCTCCTGGCCGTTGCCATGGGCGCCCCTTGTAGCCTCCCCCCTTCCCCCCGGTTGCGCGACCCACCCTGCTAGTTGTGCCGGCGGCCATGGGCGGGGCGTGGGACCTGCGTGTGGAGGCGGCAGCGTTCGCGGCCCGCCTTCCTTGCAGGCAGGCCCCCCTCGTCTCCGGCGGCCCTCCCTTCCCTCAAGCCATGGTGACAGCTCTCGCGTGGAGGCAGTGATGCTTCTGTGGTGTGGCAGATACGGGGCTCCTCGTGGTGGATCATTGCTGGTGCTGTTCCGGCCTCGGCGGCCTCAGGCCCGTGTCTCTCCGTTGTCTCGCGTTGTCGGCGTCCTGCTGGGCAGCCCCGGCCTCGGCGACCGTGTAGCTACGTCCCTCCAGCTTACCTGGCTTGTCGACGTCCCGATAGCTAAGGCTACGACAACACCGATCTGTGTCCCTCCAGTCCTTGTTTGCCGGCGTTGCTGGACGCCGCCGCCCTAGACCCACCGCGTGGTTCGCTTCATCGCCTGCCCCGCCCCGTATGCCTCAAAGCCTCCTCCTTTTGCCAGATCCAGTGCTCGTGGATCCAGGGGCAGTGCCACCCTTCGACGACAAGTGCAGCCCCGCCAACCCTCTCCCGACATGGTGGTTCCGACCAACTTTGGCTTCCTCATCTTCGATTCCAGACTCGGCGACTATGGGATTGCTCAGCTTCAGGCTAGGGAGAGATATCCCTGCTCGGCTTGCCGATGCTGACAGCGGCGGCACCCGTGAGTGTTGTTTTCTTCTTGGAGACGTTGCCAAGGCCTTCAGCTGCGCCCCTCTTGTTGGGGAACGTAGTAATTTCAAAAAAATTCCTACGCACACGTAAGATCATGGTGATGGTATAACAACGAGAGGGGAGAGTATTGTCCACGTACCCTCGTAGACCGTAAGCGGAAGCGTTATGACAACGCGGTTGATGTAGTCGTACGTCTTCACGATCCGACCGATCCAAGTACCGAACGTACGGCACCTCCGAGTTCAGCACACGTTCAGCTCGATGACGATACCCGGGCTCCGATCCAGCAAAGCTTCGGGGATGAGTTCCGTCAGCACGATGGCGTGGTGACGATGATGATGCTCTACCGGCGCAGGGCTTTGCCTAAACTCCGCGACGATATGACCGAGGTGGAATATGGTGGAGGGGGGGACCGCACACGGCTAAGGAACGATCCGTAGATCAACTTGTGTGTTATGGGGTGCCCCCCTGCCCCCGTATATAAAGGAGCAAGGGGGGAGGGGGCGGCCGGCCTAGGAGGAGGCGCGCCAAGGGGAGTCCTACTCCCACAGGGAGTAGGACTCCCTCCTTCCTTGTTGGAGTAGGAGAAGGGGAAAGAGGGGGAGAGGAAGAAGGAAAAGGGGGCTGCGCCCCTTGTCCAATTCGGACCAGAGGGGGGGCGCAGGCCTCCTTCCTTTTGGCCTCTCTCCTCTATTCCTGTATGGCCCAATAAGGCCCATATACTCCCCGGCGAATTCCCGTAACTCTCCAGTACTCCAAAAAATACCCGAATCACTCGGAACCTTTTCGAACTCCGAATATAGTCGTCCAATATATCGATCTTTACGTCTCGACCATTTCGAGACTCCTCGTCATGTCCCCAATCTCATCCGGGACTCCAAACTCCTTCGGTACATCAAAACTCATAAACTCATAATAAAACTGTCATCGAAACCTTAAGCGTGCGGACCCTACGGGTTCGAGAACTATGTAGACATGACCTAGAACTATTCTCGGTCAATAACCAATAGCGGAACCTGGATGCTCATATTGGCTCCTACATATTCTATGAAGATCTTTATCGGTCAAACCGCATAACAACATACGTTGTTCCCTTTATCATCGGTATGTTACTTGCCCGAGATTCGATCGTCGGTATCCAATACCTAGTTCAATCTCGTTACCGGCAAGTCTCTTTACTCGTTACGTAATGCATGATTTCGTAACTAACTCATTACTCACATTGCTTGCAAGGCTTATAGTGATGTGCATTACCGAGAGGGTCCAGAGATACCTCTCCGACAATCGGAGTGACAAAACCTAATCTCGAAATATGCCAACCCAACATGTACCTTTGGAGACACCTGTAGTACTCCTTTATAATCACCCAGTTACGTTGTGACGTTTGGTAGCACCCAAAGTGTTCCTCCGGTAAACGGGAGTTGCATAATCTCATAGTTACAAGAACATGTATAAGTCATAAAGAAAGCAATAGCAACATACTAAACGATCAAGTGCTAGGCTAATGGAATGGGTCATGTCAATCACATCATTCTCCTAATGATGTGATCCCAGTAATCAAATGACAACTCATGTCTATGGTTAGGAAACTTAACCATCTTTGATTAACGAGCTAGTCAAGTAGAGGCATACTAGTGACACTATGTTTGTCTATGTATTCACACATGTATTATGTTTACGGTTAATACAATTCTAGCATGAATAATAAACATTTATCATGATATAAGGAAATAAACAATAACTTTATTATTGCCTCTAGGGCATATTTCCTTCAGTCTCTCACTTGCACTAGAGTCAATAATCTAGTTCACATCGCCATGTGATTTAACACCAATATTCATATCTGTATATGATTAACACCCATAGTTCACATCGTCATGTGACCAACACCCAAAGGGTTTACTAGAGTCAATAATCTAGTTCACATCGCTATGTGATTAACACCCAAAGAATACTAAGGTGTGATCATGTTTTGCTCGTGAGAGAAGCTTAGTCAACGGGTCTGTCACATTCAGAGCCATATGTATTTTGCAAAATATTCTATGTCCACAATGCTCTGCATGGAGCTACTCTAGCTAATTGCTTCCACTTTCAATATGTATCCAGATTAAGACTTAAAGTCATCTGGACCAGTGCCAAAATTTACATCGACGTAACCCTTTACGACGAACCTTTTTGTCACCTCCATAATCGAGAAATATATCCTTATTCCACTAAGGATAATTTTGACCAATGTCCAGTGATCTACTCTTAGATCAAAATTGTATTCCTTTGCAAAACTCAGAGCAAGGTATACAATATGTCTGGTTGACAACATAGCATACTTTATAGAACCTATGACTGAGGCATAGGGAATGACTTTTCATTCTCTTTCTATTTTTTGCCATGGTCGGGTCTTGAGTCTTACTCAACTTCACACCTTGCAACACAGGCAAGAACTCCTTCTTTGACTGTTCCATTTTGAACTATTTCAAAAATTTATCAAGGTATGTACTCATTGAAAAATCTTATCAAGCGTCTTGATCTATCTATATAGATCTTGATGCTCAATGTGTAAGCAGCTTCACCGAGATCTTGCTTTGAAAAACTCTTATTCAAGTATCCTTTCATGCTATCCAGAATTTCCATATCATTTCCAATTAACAATATGTCATCCACATATAATTTTAGAAATGCTACAGAGCTCCCACTCACTTTCTTGTAAATACAGGCCTTTCCAAAAGTCTGTATAAAACCATATGCTTTGATCAACACATCAAAGCGTATATTCCAACTCCGAGATGCTTGCACCAGTCCATTGATGGATCGCTGGAGCTTGCACATTTTGTTAGCACCTTTCGGATCGACAAAACCTTCTGGTTGTATCATATACAACTCTCCTTTAAGAAAACCATTAAGGAATGCAGTTTTGACATCCATTTGCCAGATTTCATAAAATGTGGCAATTGCTAACATGATTCAGACAAACTTAAGCATCGATACGAGTGAGAAAATCTAATCGTATTCAACATCTTGAACTTGTCGAAAACCTTTCGCAACAAGTCGAGCTTAGTAGATAGTAACACTACTATCAGTGTCCGTCTTCCTTTTGAAGATCCATTTATTTAACATGGCTTGCTGATCATCGAGCAAGTCAATCAAAGTCCATACTTTGTTCTCATACATGGATCGTATTTCAGATTTTATGGCCTCAAGCCATTTCGCGGAATCTGGGCTCATCATCGCTTCCTCATAGTTCGTAGGTTCATCATGGTCAAGTAACATGACTTCCAAAATAGGATTACCGTATCACTCTGGTGCGGATCTTATTCTGGTAGACCTACGAGGTTTTTGTAGTAACTTGATCTGAAGTTTCATGATCATCATCATTAGCTTCCTCACTAATTGGTGTAGGAATCACTGGAACTGATTTCTGTGATTAACTACTTTCCAATTCGGGAGAAGGTACAAATTACCTCATCAAGCTCTTACTTTCCTCCCACTCACTTCTTTTGAGAGAAACTCCTTCTCTAGAAAGGATCCATTCTTAGCAACAAATGTTTTGACTTTGGATCTGTGATAGAAGGAGTACCCAATAGTTTCCTTTGGGTATTCTATGAAGACGCACTTCTCCGATTTGGGTTCGAGCTTATCAGGTTGAAAACCTTTTTCATATAAGGATCGCAACTCCAAACTTTAAGAAACGACAGCTTAGGTTTACTGTTAAACCATAGTTCATACGGTGTCGTCTCAACGGATTTAGATGGTGCCATATTAAACGTGAATGCAGCTGTCTCTGATGCATAACCCCAAAACGATAGTGGTAAATCGATAAGAGACATCATAGATCGCACCATATCCAATAAAGTGCGGTTACGACGTTCGGACACACCATAACATTGTGGTGTTCCAGGTGGCGTGAGCTGTGAAACTATTCCACATTGTTTTAATTGAAGACCAAACTCGTAACTCAAATATTCGTCTCCGCGATCAGATCGCAGAAACATTATTTTCTTATTACGATGATTTTCTACTTCACTCTGAAATTCTTTGAACTTTTCAAATGTTTCAGACTTGTGCTTCATTAAGTAGATATACTCATATCTGCTCAAATCATCTTGTAAAGGTCAGAAAATAATGATACCCGCCACGAGCATCAACACTCATTGGACCGCATACATCGGTATGTATTATTTCCAATAAGTCACTAGCTCGTTCCATTGTTCCGGAGAACGGAGTTTTAGTCATCTTGCCCAAAAGGCACGGTTCGCAAGCATCAAATGATTCATAACCAAGTGATTCTGAAAATCCATCTTTATGGAGTTTCTTCATGCGCTTTACACCGATATGACCCAAACGGCAGTGCCACAAATAAGTTGCACTATCATTATTAACTTTGCATCTTTTGGCATCAATATTATGAATATGTGTATCACTACGTTTGAGATCCAACAAACTATTTTCATTGGGTGTATGACCATTGAAGGTTTTATTCATGTAAACAGAACAACAATTATTCCCTGACTTTAAATGAATAACCGTATTGCAATAAACATGATCAAATCATATTCATGCTCAACGCAAACGCTAAATAACATTTATTTAGGTTTAACACTTATCCCAAAAGTTTAGGGAGTGTGCGATGATGATCATATCAATCTTGGAACTACTTCCAACACTCATCGTCACTTCCCCTTCAACTAGTCTCTGTTTATTCTGTAACTCCTGTTTTGAGTTACTAATCTTAGCAACTGAACAAGTATCAAATACTCAGGGGCTACTATAAACACTAGTAAGGCACACATCAATAACATGTATATCAAATATACCCTTGTTCACTTTGCCATCCTTCTTATCCACCAAATATTTAGGGCATTTCCGCTTCCAGTGACCATTTCCTTTGCAGTGTAAGCACTCAGTTTCAGGTTTTGGTCCAGTTTTGGTCTTCTTCACGGGAGTGACAACTTGTTTGCCATTCTACTTGAAGTTTCCCTTTCTTTCCCTTTGCCCTTTTCTTGAAACTAGTGGTCTTGTCAATCATCAACACTTGATGCTCTTTCTTGATTTCTACCTTCGTCGATTTCAACATCACGAAGAGCTTGGGAATTGTTTTCTTCATCCCTTGCATTATAGTTCATCACGAAGTTCCACTAACTTGGTGATGGTGACTAGAGAACTCTGCCAATCACTATCTTATCTGGAAGATTAACTCCCACTTGATTCAAGCGATTGTAGTACTCAGACAATCTAAGCACTTGCTCACTAGTTGAGCGATTCTCCTCCATCTTTTAGCTATAGAACTTGTTGGAGACTTCATATCTCTCAACTCGGGTATTTGCTTGAAATATTAACTTCAACACCTGGAACATCTTATATGGTCCATGACGTTCAAAACGTCTTTGAAGTCCCGATTCTAAGCCGTTAAGCATGGTGCACTAAACTATCAAGTAGTCATCATATTGAGCTAGCCAGACGTTCATAACATCTGCATCTGCTCCTGCAATAGGTCTGTCACCTAGCGGTGCATTAAGGAAATAATTCTTCTATGCAGCAATGAGGATAAACCTCTGATCACGGATCAAATCCGCATCATTGCTACTAACATTTTTCAACACAATTTTCTCTAGGAACATATCAAAATAAACATATGAAAACAACAACGCGAGCTATTGATCTACAACATAATTTGCAAAATACTGCCAGGACTAAGTTCATGATAAATTTAAGTTCAATTAACCATATTACTTAAGAACTCCCACTTAGATAGACATCCCTCTAATCCTCTAAGTGATCACTTGATCCAAATCAACTAAACCATGTCCGATCATCACGTGAGATGGAGTAGTTTTCAATGGTGAACATCACTATGTTGATCATATCTACTATATGATTCACGCTCGACCTTTCGGTCTCCGTGTTCCGAGGCCATATCTGTATATGCTAGGCTCGTCAAGTTTAACCTGAGTATTCCGCGTGTGCAACTGTTTTGCACCCGTTGTATTTGAACGTAGAGCCTATCACACCCGATCATCACGTGGTGTCTCAGCACGAAGAACTTTCGCAATGGTGCATACTCAGGGAGAACACTTCTTGATAATTAGTGAGAGATCATCTTAAAATGCTACCGTCAAACAAAACAGAATAAGATGTATAACAGATAAACATCATATGCAATCAAAATATGTGACATGATATGGCCATGATCATCTTGCGCCTTTGATCTCCATCTCCAAAGTACTGTCATGATCTCTATCGTCACCAGCACGACACCATGATCTTCATCATCTTGATCTATATCGATGTGTCGTCACATGGTCGTCTCGCCAACTATTGCTCTTGCAACTATTGCTATCGCATAGCGATAAAGTAAATCAATTATTTGGCACTTGCATCTTATGCAACAAAGAGACAACCATAGGGCTTCTGCCAGTTGCCGATAACTTCAACAAAACATGATCATCTCATACAACAACTTATATCTCATCACGTCTTGACCATATCACATCACAACATGCCCTGCAAAAACAAGTTAGATGTCCTCTACTTTGTTGTTGCAAGTTTTACGTGGCTGCTACGGGCTGAGCAAGAACCATTCTTACCTACACAGCAAAACCACAACGATAGTTCGTCAAGTTGGTGCTGTTTTAACCTTCGCAAGGACCGGGCGTAGCCACACTCGGTTTAACTAAAGTTGGAGAAACAGACACCCGCTAGTCACCTGTGTGCAAAGCACGGCGGTAAAACCAGTCTCGCGTAAGCGTACGCGTAATGTCGGTCCGGACCGCTTCATCCAACAATACCGCTGAACCAAAGTATGACATGCTGGTAAGCAGTATGACTTGTATCGCCCACAAATCACTTGTGTTCTACTCGTGCATATAACATCAACGCATAAAACCTGGCTCGGATACCACTGTTGGGGAACGTAGTAATTTCAAAAAAATTCCTACGCACACGTAAGATCATGGTGATGGCATAGCAAAGAGAGGGGAGAGTATTGTCCACGTACCCTCGTAGACCGTAAGCGGAAGCGTTATGACAACACGGTTGATGTAGTCGTACGTCTCCACGATCCGGCCGATCCAAGTACCGAACGTACGGCACCTCCGAGTTCAGCACACGTTCAGCTCGATGATGATACCCGGGCTTCGATCCAGCAAAGCTTCGGGGATGAGTTCCGTCAGCACGATGGCGTGGTGACGATGATGATGCTCTACCGGCGCAGGGCTTCGCCTAAACTCCGCGACGATATGACCGAGGTGGAATATGGTGGAGGGGGGCACCGCACACGGCTAAGGAACGATCCATAGATCAACTTGTGTGTTATGGGGTGCCCCCCTGCCCCCGTATATAAAGGAGCAAGGGGGGAGGGGGCGGCCGGCCTAGGAGGAGGCACGCCAAGGGGAGTCCTACTCCCACCGGGAGTAGGACTCCCTCCTTCCTTGTTGGAGTAGGAGAAGGGGAAAGAGGGGGAGAGGAAGAAGGAAAAGGGGGCTGCGCCCCTTGTCCAATTCGGACCAGAGGGGGGGCGTAGGCCTCCTTCCTTTTGGCCTCTCTCCTCTATTCCCGTATGGCCCAATAAGGCCCGTATACTCCCCGGCGAATTCCCGTAACTCTCCAGTACTCCAAAAAATACCTGAATCACTCGGAACCTTTCCGAACTCCGAATATAGTCGTCCAATATATTGATCTTTACGTCTCGACCATTTCGAGACTCCTCGTCATGTCACCGATCTCATCCGGGACTCCGAACTCCTTCGGTACATCAAAACTCATAAACTCATAATAAAACTGTCATCGAAACCTTAAGCGTGCGGACCCTACGGGTTCGAGAACTATGTAGACATGACCTAGAACTATTCTCGGTCAATAACCAATAGCGGAACCTGGATGCTCATATTGGCTCCTACATATTCTACGAAGATCTTTATCGGTCAAACCGCATAACAACATACGTTGTTCCCTTTGTCATCGGTATGTTACTTGCCCGAGATTCGATCGTCGGTATCCAATACCTAGTTCAATCTCGTTACCGGCAAGTCTATTTACTCGTTATGTAATGCATGATTTCGTAACTAACTCATTAGTCACATTGCTTGCAAGGCTTATAGTGATGTGCATTACCGAGAGGGCCCAGAGATACCTCTCCGACAATCGGAGTGACAAAACCTAATCTCGAAATACGCCAACCCAACATGTACCTTTGGAGACACCTGTAGTACTCCTTTATAATCACTCAGTTACGTTGTGACGTTTGGTAGCACCCAAAGTGTTCCTCCGGTAAACGGGAGTTGCATAATCTCATAGTTACAGGAACATGTATAAGTCATGAAGAAAGCAATAGCAACATACTAAACGATCAAGTGCTAGGCTAACGGAATGGGTCATGTCAATCACATCATTCTCCTAATGATGTGATCCCATTAATCAAATGACAACTCATGTCTATGGTTAGGAAACTTAACCATCTTTGATTAACGAGCTAGTCAAGTAGAGGCATACTAGTGACACTATGTTTGTCTATGTATTCACACATGTATTATGTTTTCGGTTAATACAATTCTAGCATGAATAATAAACATTTATCATGATATAAGGAAATAAATAATAACTTTATTATTGCCTCTAGGGCATATTTCCTTCACCTCTTTGAGCTCAGGGAAAATCCCAGGTCCGGCTCCCCCGAACCGGATAGCGACGGCGTCTCGACGTCATCTTCCTTCTTGAAGGCGCTATCTTGCAAGCTCGTGCTGTCCCCGGTTTTGGCTCGGACGATGTTGGAATTCTTGTTGGTTCGGCATTGCCGTTCTTGGTTCGGGTCTGGTAGGTCTAGCTGTGATGTTTCCTTTGTTTGGGCCGAGCATCCCCTTCTCTCTGCTCCGGGCATCATGTTCACGCCTGTCTGAGTCCGTGTCATGTGTTGTACCCCCGTTGTACTCATTCTACTCTTTCTATCAATGAAATGATACACAAGCTTTGCGTATTCCCTCAAAAAAAAGGTGTAGCTCACTTCCAATAACAAGGCCATTCTTCATGAGCCTCCATACATGGATTTTTGCCTTGTTTGGAGCACAGGAGGCCCATAGTGAAAGCCATCCCTTGTGCGCTATCACTGATGATGAAGGTTCCGGCCGTCCGGACCTTGTTTTGTTCATGCTCATTTTCAGGTGATAAGCGGATCCTACTGTGAACTGACCATTCCTAGTGAAGTTCCAAGCCATGTACAAAGGGTGGCCCTGGAGGCACACACTGAGCCTGCTGAGGCGCGAAGAAGGAATGTCTTTTGGCTAGAAGATGGTGGAGGGCAAGAGGAGGTTGCTACGAATGTGGATGATGCAATGGCGGAAGATGCTGAAGAGGAGACCAATGCTTGATTCAGTTTAACGGTAGCATGTATTGCGTGCACCTGCATGTGGCTTTTGCTGCGAGATGTTTGTGCGCACTTTTTTTCAGATTTTTTTGGCATTTCAAAACGTGTTTTCCAAAGTGGGTTCATATGTACCCGGGTTCATCTATGCACTTTCCGGCCCTGGAGGCACATACTGAGCCTGCTGAGGCGCAAAGAAGGAATGTCTTTCGGCTAGAAGATGGTCGAGGGCAAGAGGAGGTTGCTACGAATGTGGATGATAGGTGCCGCAGGTAAAAAAAAAGGTAGGTGCTACCAAAATATCGTCATGTGAACAAGGACGGAAATGTCCACACCCCAACGGGGGAACAAAGTATCTCCATGTGAAGGAACCCCACGCATAGCAATTCACCACCCTCAGCATAAGGCACACGCAGGTGCACACAATACATGCTACTGTTAAACTGAATCAAACATTGGTCTCCTCTTCAGCATCTTCCGCCATTGCATGGATGGTGGCAACGGTCATTGCCTAAAAAAAGGCAAGACAGGTAAACGAAGTGAAAAAACAGATTTCTCTACTTTACCGTGCGATTCGTAGGGGCTATTCATAGGAGTTGAGATGCGATATCCCGGCAAAAATCGGTAAACTAAGCCAATCCAAGCTCCTTGGACGCGCGCGCTCTGTCCCCATGGACGAGACCGGCTCATCCCCCTCCTTCGGCCACCTGCTCCCCTGCCTGGACCTCGCCGAGCGCCTGGCGTCGCGGGGCTACCGTGTGTCGCTCGTCTCTGCGCCGCGAAACATCGCGCGGCTCCCGCCTGTGCGCCCAGCTGTGGCGCCGTTCGTCGGCCTCGTGGCACTGCCGTTCCCGCGCGTGGCCGGGCTCCCCGACGGCGCCGAGTCCACCAACGACCTCCCCTTCGACAAGTTCGAGCTCCATCGCAAGGCAGCCGACGGCCTCACCGCGCCCTTCTCCGAGTACTTGGAGTCCCTATGCGCCGAGCCCGGCGGAAGGAAGCCCGATTGGATCATCGTGGACTACTTCAACGACTGGGCGGCCGCCGCCGCCATCCAACACAAGGTTCCATGTGCGATGCTTGCCCTACTCGCTGCGACTGTGGTCGCCACCTTGGACATTCTACTGTCCGAGCGCACCGCGTCCCGATCGGCAGGAGCTACAAGGTTCGCTACGGAGAAGACGGGGCTAATGGCTCTACAATGCAAATGGGGGATGTCCATCGCCGAGCAGGTCTCCTCGACGCTCCAGAGGTGCAAACTCGTTGCCATGCGGAGTTGCAATGAGTGGGAGCCCGAGAGCGTCGTTCATGCCGCGACGTTCGGCGGCAAGCCGGTTGTCCCCTTCGGCCTCCTGCCGCCGTCGCCTGACGGAGGTCGCCGCGGCGACAGAGGGAACGACCATACAGCCGTGCGATGGCTCGATGCGCAGCCGGCCAAGTCGGTCGTGTACGTCGCGCTCGGAAGCGAGGTGCCGCTGCGCCCGGAGGAGGTGCGCGAGCTCGCCCTCGGGCTTCAGCTCGCCGGGACGCGCTTCCTCTGGGCTCTGAGGAAGCCACAGGCCGTCGACGCCGACGTGCTCCTCCCCCAGGGGTTCGAGGAGTGCACGCGCGGCCATGGCCTCGTGATAACGGGCTGGGTTCCTCAGCTCGGGATACTGACGCACGACGCCGTGGCTGCGTTCCTGACGCACTGCGGCCTGAGCTCCACCATCGAGGGGCTCCTGTTCGGGCGTCCTCTCATCATGCTGCCCATCATGGGGGACCAAGTGCCGAATGCAAGGCTGATGGAGTGTAGAAAGGTCGGCGTGCTGGTGCCGAGAAACGAGAACGACTGTTCGTTTGACCAAGAAGGCGTCGCGACGGCGATTCGGGCTGTGGCGGTAGAGGAAGAAGGCAGGAGAGTGTTTACAGCCAACGCCAAGAAGCTGCAAGAGATCGTGTCGGACACGGAGTGCCATGAGAGGTATATTGACCGCTTTATTCAGCAGCTTAGATGTTACAAGTAGTGAAGGGAAGCGTACGTCTTGATGTTACCTGGAGTCCTGGACTTAGAACATGCAGTAGAACAAGCTTCTGTATATTGGAATTTTTCTCAAACACGCACCAGTCATTCATTAAAGGAGGGGGAAGAATCCCAAAAATTCCACATTGTTACAGATTATTTTTAGCATCAGTACAGACATAAGCGCTCATATACACGCGCATACACTCTCCCCTATGAACGCACACACGCACACCCTACCTCTATGAGCACCTCCGAGAGACTGAGCCGACATATCATCTTGAGATTTACGAAGTCACCATAGGCGCCTCGTCGTCGACGGGAACGTCTCCTCCCACTAAAAGCGCATCGCCGGAAATCCTGAAATAAATTCAGGAATAATACGGATCTTTCCCCACCATCACAGTAGACAAGTAAACAGACTACTCGCTATCTACCCGCACTGGAGCTGCTCCACCGAAGCCTTCTCCACCACTCGTGAATATTCCTGCCAATCTCCATAGCTTGCCCTCCTCTTCAATTTGTTGTGTGATCCGCTGGAAGGACGGAGATGCTCTATTGAAGACGATATCATTCCGATGCTTCCAGAGCATCCACATACCTAGCAGGCACATTGCTCTGGTAGGTCGTCGACCATCACTCCTTTCATCCTGCCTGATGCACCACTCGCCCAAAGTTTTGTTATCCCTAGTCTCAAACTTCGGCCTTCTGATAGCTACACTGAACCAGTGCCAAACTTGCTTCGTGAAAGCGCAGTTAATCAGCAGGTGGCTCATGGTCTCCTCATGTTGATCACATAACGGGCAGGCATCTTGATGTGGCAACCCTCTAATCTGTCCGAAGTCCAGCACCGGTCCTTCATGGCAAGCCATGGAAAGAAGCGACATTGCATGGGCGCTCGTGATTTCCATGTGAATTGTGCTGTTGTCGGCGTTCTGGGGACGGGGGTCCCCAGACTTGCCTGCCCGCGGCCCTGCGGCGTGGCTCAAGTGGTGGCCCAGTACGACCCGTCTTCATCAACACAAGACTCAAGACCCTCGCGAGGGGCCAAGCCTCGCGGGGTGGACGGCACAAGGCTTCCTTAGGAACGGCCTCGCCAGGCAGGCTCGCGAGGAGGCGGAGAGATCAAGGCAGGGTACCTCGCGAGGTGCTCGTGACGCAAGCCATGACGATCGAGACCAGGCGGGCGCCGGCTTGCGCAGTGTCCTTGTTCCTCTTTGGTGCAAAGGGGGCAAGCACAGGCGCGGAGTACCGAGGCATCAGGCAAAGGTTGCCATTTCAGTGTAACGAGACCAAGACCAGCGGAGCGGCAGGATGGAGGTCACCGTGGAGCCCAAGACGGCGTCATCACCAGTGCTTTTGGTAGCCGAAGACCAACTTTAGTCAGGATAACTTGTACTAGATGTTCCCCTTCGAAATGACCATTGTTGGCGCCCTTCCCGCTCAATATTTGGAAAGAGGCCTAGGGCCTCTATAAATAGGACTAGTTACCACAGTAGAGGGGGATCCAGTTTTGGGACGGATCGAGAGCTCATTAGAGAGAGAGAGAGAGGCGATCGAACTCACCCAAGCAGTTCATCGCACCAGCTCAAGAACACCTCTCGCGAGGCTGTTCTTCCATTGTACTGTTCATCATCAGCCCCTGAGGCAATCCACCAGACCACACACTGGAGTACAGTATTACACCACAACGGTGGCCCGAACCAGTATAAATCTTGTGTCCCTCGTGTTGTTCATCGTTTTTAGCTTAGATCTCACGAGACGATCGGACGTAGGTCGGTAGGGGAGAGATCTTCATGCGCACCCCAGAGTTCGAACCTTAAGGGTCTGCCGGAACCCAACATCCGACATTTGGCGCGCCAGGTAGGGGTGCGCCGGAATCTTTCTTCCGCTGTTCGCGTCCGATCTTCCGTCGTGTCCATGGATGACGCTCGCTGGGCTCGCGCTGAGCGTCGGGCTGTTCTCGCCGCCCGCATCGCCCAGACGGCTCCCGTCGGTGGGTGTCCCCGTCGTTCCCCGTCGCCTGCCGCCAACGCCGCCACCGGCCCGACGGGGAACAAGCAGCAGGCCTGGTCGCTGCATCCTTCGGTGCGGCGGGAAGGCCGCACCGCCACCCCATCGCTGACTCCAGCTGGTTCATCGTCCCATGCCCGTCGCGCCCCCGCGGACGCGCACGCCGCATTGCTCCTGGCGCGTGAGCTCCTGCACTACTGTCCCATCGACGACCTCTACGAGGAGTGGCTCACTTGCATCACCGAGCTCGTCAGCGCCGCAGGGGGCTCCCCTGCGCCGTCCATCTCGCTACCTCGCCCTCCGTCCTGTGCAGGAGGCGCAGATCAGGAGGTGCCTCTGCCACCTCCTCCCCAAGAAGGCGCCCTGGCCCCGAGGCGCGCGGCCCCAGGACGAGACCCACCGCGTTCGGCGCCAGCACATCAAGAAAGAAGCTGCCAAGAAATCCCTCGTCCACAAGAAGGTGCATGCGTGCTCCCGGCACCGGCGCGCCACGACCGCGTCCCTGCGCCAGCACGTCAAGACCCCGCGCTGCTTCAGGCAGCGACGCGTGGGAATCTCCATGAGCAAGCCCTGTATCAGCAAAGAGCTCCGGTGGTTACCGCAGGCTGCCGCGCCTTCACCATCGAGCTGCACAGTGTCGCGTGGACGGACAAGTTCAAACCTGACCTGCCTCCCCGCTACGACGGCACTGTAGACCCCGCGGAGTTCCTGCAGCTCTACGAGTTGGGGATGGAAGCCACCAACGGGGACGAAAAGGTCATGGCGAACTGGTTTCCCATGGCGCTCAAAGACGGTGCCCGCACCTGGCTCCTGAACCTGCCTCCCGGCACGATCTCCTCCTGGGACGAGATGCGCACTCGCTTCATCGCCAACTTCCAGGGCACTCGCGACCGTCCACCGGCCGTGGGTGACCTGCGGCGCATCAAGCAGCAGCCCGAAGAGACCTTACAAAAGTACATCCAACGCTTCAACAACGCTCGCCTCAAGATCCCCAGGGTGACTGAGAAGGCCATCATCTCTGTGTTCTCTGACGGCGTTCGTGACGTCAAGATGAAGGAGGAGCTGGCGATCCACGAAGACCTGTGTACGTCTCTGGAGCTGTTCAACCTAGCGACCAAGTGCGCAAGGGCTGAGGAAGGGCGCCTCTCCCTTCTCGAGCTCCCAGCAGCAGACCCAGAAGAGAAGAAAGCCAATGCCAAGGATGTGAAGCGCAAGGGAGTAGCTGTGCTCGCAGCAAAGACGGACACAAAGCGCGGCATGGACCAACCATAGTCGTCCAAGGGCAGCCGGTACTGTGTGTACCACGATCTCCACACCCACAACACCAACGAATGCCAAGAACTCAGGGCCATGCGAGAAGGCCGTGTCGGTTGACGCCCCGAGCGCAATCGGGGCTACGGCCGAGGCGGAGCAAGAGGTGGAGGACGATGGGATGACCGTGGCCCTCGCCAAGGGTGGTGTGACCGGCCTCGCGAGGACCGCTGGCAGGACCAGCCTCGCGAGGGGGCTTGGAGAGATCAGCCTCGTGAGGATCGCCCGCAAGGCAACGCAGGACTCCTTCCTCTGCCGCCACCACCAAGAAGGAATGATGACCATCATCAGGACGAGGGGGCTGGGGGCTTCCACGAGCCTCGTGCCATCGCTTGCATCTTGGGCGGCGCCCAGGCCCCAGCCTCTCAATGCATCTTCAAGTAGTTTGCTCGCGAGGTGAATGTAGTCCTTCCCAAGCTTGAGGCCACGCGCCCTCTCAGGTGGTCAGCATGCGCCATCACGTTCAGCTCAGCGGATCAGCTCAAGTGCGCGGCAACGGCCGGTGTCCTCCCGATGCTCTGCTCCCCAGTCATCAGCAATGTGCAAGTTACCAAGACCCTCATTGACGGCAGGGCAGGGCTCAACGTCCTATCCGTCGAGACGTTCAACAATCTTCAAGTGCCATACGATCAGCTTCAACCAACCAAGCCCTTCTCAGGAGTCACTGATGGTTCCAACATACCGATAGGGCAGGTCCGCCTCCCTGTCACTTTTGGACAGTGCAACAACTACCGCACCGAGCTCATTGACTTCGATGTCGTCCACATTCGTCTGCCATACAATGCCATCCTCGGGTATCCAGCCCTAGCTAAGTTCATGGCAGTGACTCACCATGGCTACAATGTCCTCAAGATGCCAGGAAGTGGCGGGGTCATCACGGTCCCGTGTGAAGAGAAGGATGCGGTGTGCTCCCTCGAGCGTGCCTTCCAAGCCGCGTCAATCGAGGACCCGGACAGCAAGAGTGGAAATCCTCCTGAAGTAGCTCCCAAGAAGAGGAAGACATCACCTGGTTCAAGGCCTCAGGAGGAAGGCTCCTCCGGAGGCGTCACATCCGGACATGCGCCCATCCAAGGGGCGCCACCCTCCATCGCATAGGAGGCGCGCGCCCGGCGCCCTCCTCGGGCAGGGCTCGGGGGCTCTCTCCTGGGGAGCCACCGACTTGGCCAAGGTCACGAGGAAGGCACTCGGGCACCACTTGGAGGCGTGCTTCACGGCATGTTTTCCTCAGGAAGGCGTAAGGCAAGGAGGGCCCAACCCTCAGGAGTTCATCACCAAGGTCGCTCAAGAATTACAGGAATCGAGAGTCATGCATGGCAACTGCCACCTGCCCGGCGTAGCCCCCCATCCAGGCGAGGATGGTGGGCTCCGCATCTGCATCGACTACCCAAGGCTCAATCGAGTCGCATCTCAGGAGTGCTTCTGGCCTTCACGCGTGGGGCGTTGCGCAGGTCCACCGCACAGCTACGTTCGCATGCCCTTCGGCCTGCCGAACGCGGCTGCAGCCCACCAGCGCCTGATGAGAAGCATTCTAGAAGCTCAGGTGGTCAAGCATCGCGCGTTCCTGGAGGAGATGGAGATGGACCTCACCGAGCCGCCCGGATCTCCAGAGCCCCCCGAGGCTCGGAGCCTCGAGGGCTCGTGAGGATTGGCTCCTCCGCCTTCTCCGCCTCGCACCGCCAGCTACTCCGACCCTCACACTGCAATGGTATGAGGTGACTTCTTTCAAGTTTTGTTTCAGCTGGAAGCGCCCTCAGGGCTGCATCATTCCCAGGCCACGTGGATCCGTCCCCGCGGCATGTACCCATTTTGCTTTTGTCTTCAACTTACCTTGTTGGGGGCGCCCCTCGGGCCGCATCATCCCCAAGTCATTTGGGCCTGACCCAGTGGCGTGTGCTTTTCTCTGCATCTATCTAAGTTGATTTGCTTCTTCATGCCTAACCTACTCATGATTATCATCTGCTGCCTACCGCGGGCCTCTCCACTCTCATGCAAAGCGCTTGCACGTTAAAAGGGGGGGTGCCTGAGCATCACGACTCATGGGCTCTTACTGGCTCTCCAGCCCTCACCCCCTGGCCTTAACCCACGGCATCGCAACTTGTCATACTAGCGGCGGCTGAGCTCGCTCGAGGGCCGGGACCTGAGGACGTAGAGCATTTGCATTCTAACCACCTTGCAGGAACGTACCACCGACAAAGGCCCAGAGCCAGGCGCAACCCGCCTCGAGGTAGGGCCCCGTGGGTCCCGCGCTGGCTCACGGGTGCCCAGATACACCTCTCCTAGCCCTACCGTGCCGACCATGTGTCAGGGCGGGGCTGTACACGCCCCGGGGGCTCCTCCCGAAGGGGATCCCCCCTCCCACGCACTAGTGGAAGCACCATGCTCCGCGCTGGCTGACGACACTGCCGAGGAGCGGCTATGCCCGTACACATACGGAAGCGCTATGGTCCGTGTTGGTGATAAACAACTGAGGGCGGCCCATGGCTGTGTCAACCTCAGGGAGCCCAGAGCTCAGTGTCTGGCTTCATCGCAACGCCTCCCCTCAGGAGCGCCGCGCGAGGGGGCTGGACACGCGGGCTGCGCCCGGGCCACGCCCGAGCACACGCCACCCAGCCAGGTCCCTCGGACCTGGTCGTCGCATGCCCCTCCCCGAGCGGAGCCAAGGTATGAAGACCTGTTTGACCATCAAGAGGGACTCCTGAGCATCGCGACTCAGGAGCCTAACTGGTCACGTAGCCCCTCACTCCTTAGTTTCGAAAGGCTAACGGCGGTTGAGGTATGTGCGGGGCTGGGCCCTGCCGACGTAGAACGACAAATCCTCTCCTTCACCCCCTTCCTATTTGCTGTTCGCGCGTCAAGAGGGACTCCTGAGCATCGCGACTCAGGAGCCTAACTTGTCACGTAGCCCCTCACTCCTTAGACCCGTCCTGGTGATCCGGTCAGGGCTAACGGCAGCTGAGGTATGTGCGGGGCCGGGCTCTGCCGACGTAGAACACAAGCAAGTAGGAAGGAAATCGCAAAACCTAGCAAATCCAGAAGCAAATATTACAGACCATAAAATTGTTCTCACGATACCAGACACAAATTTAAACGCCTCCACGAGGCATGGTGCATGTTGTAGGAATCAAAACAGGAAAAAGGCCGCGAGAAGATCACCCCTGGGCCGCGCCACCGCTCGTGGTAGAGTCGCGCTTGGCAGCCCCGCCTCTTGGAACTGCGGGGCCGGCAGCGCCTCGCTTGGGCGCGGTGTTGAAGGCGCGGAACTTCGACAGCAAGGCCTCCGCTCGACCCTTGACGGCTTCAGCAGCAGCGGCGGAGCGCTTGGCATCCACGGGCTCCAGCAGGTCGTCGAGGTTGGCGTCGGGGTTGCGGAGGTAGACGTGGCTGAGGATCCGCGTCAGCGCTGCGGAGGAGAGGATGCGAGCCTCGACTTCAGCCATGGGGCCAATGCCGATCACGACTTCTTCAAGCGCCTCAACGAGGAAGGGAACCAGATTAGCGGGGCCTTCCTTGGCCCCGGCCAGCGGTTTCTCCAGGCCCCCGTCATAGAGCGTTTTCAGCGCTATACGGGCCCTCTCCTTGTAGAGCGCAAAGGCCGCATGGTCCTCGGCGAAGACCTTCGTCTCGGCATCTAGTTCGACCCTCTCCACCTTCAGCGCCTGCTCCAGCGTCTTCAGCTGGTCGCGGTCGGCTGACAGTTCGGCATCGCGCTCCTTGACAGCAGCCTTCCGAGCTTTCATCTCCTCCTCCTTCACCTAGCGGTCGCGCACCTCCTTGGCGAGCTTAGCACGCGGCCCTTCCAGCTCACCCTCCAGCGTCTGGCAGCGGCCCTTGACGGTCGAAGCGTCCTTCAACACTGCGTCGTGGGCGACCATGGCCTGGGAGGTGGCTTGCTTCCCCTCATCGGAAGCCGTCACGGCCTGGCTCAGCGCCGCTCGGACGGAGGCGTCAGAACTAGCCCCGCTGGAGACCAACTCCAGGCGCCCGGCCACCAGGCGAGGATCCGCGCTCCGGAGATCCTCCCGTAGCCGACTCAGCTCGTCAGCAGCTCAGTCCAAGGCGATGGAAGAGGCGGAGGAGACGGGAGCTGGCGGAGTAGGAGGAGAAGACGACAACGTGATCACAGCTTGGGAGGAAAGAACCTCCTGGGCCTTGGCCACTCCAGCGGCAGAATCAGGCACCTCCAGAGTCAGCGGGGCCACAGGGGCCGACTCCTCGCTGGAGTGTCCCTGCTGGCCTCGCGAGGATGACCGAGCAGGGGACGCACGGGCTCTGCCGCCTCCCTTTCCTGCGAGTGAAGACGCGGCCATGGCTGTGGAGCCCGTCCCAGGCGGGGTCGCCGCGTCTCCCTTCAGCCTCTTCGTCGCAGGTATCAGCCTATCTAATAGAAGATGTCAGGCCTCAACGGCGAAAGGACAGGAGCAAGGCAAAGTTCGAGCACTTACTATTTAACTGCCGTGGGATCCCACAGACCCTGGCCAAGCTTGAAGCCCGAAAGCCTCTTGCGGGGCTCAGCCTCGGGAGGCCCGGCCGCAGAAGAAGGCGCACCCGAAGGGATGGAGCTGACTTCGGCCGATGCGGGGGCTGGGGAAGACCCTCGGGAGATCAGCCCGGACCTGTCCTTCCTCGGGACCAGGGGCGCATCCTTCCCTCCTCGCCTGGCGCCGGCCTCGTCGTTGTCGGGCATGGAGCGGAGGGCGCTGGACTTGCGCCAGGGGAAAGTCTCCCCCGTCCCCTCAAAGGTCGCCTCCGAGTCACGCTCCTCGTCCTCGTCGTCATCTCCCTTCCCCGCTGGATTCACCAGAGGACAGGTTCACCGTCGCCGTCGCCGCTTGGCCCTCAGGATCCTCCGCCGGCACCAGACCGACACTGTCAAAGGTGGGCATGGTATCCACCACCAACTTCCAGTCGTCGTGAAGGAACAAAGGGACCGAAGCACCCACCGGGCCAACCACTTCCTCTCCAACCAAGAAGCGGAGGGCCGCGGTTAGATCCTCGTCGTTCAAGGCGTCCAAGCTCAGGCGGAGGACAATGTCAGCATCCGCGAGCATCCACAGTGGGCGCGAGTGCGCTTGAAGAGGGGCCACCCGGTGTGACAGGAACTCCCTTAGGAGCGAGGCCCCGGTCAGCTTCGCCGCCCTCAGGCTGCCCGGCCTCAGGTCAGCATTCATCTTCTCCAGCACCAGCTTCGCCCGCCGATCGTCAAGCTTCGCACGGGACCACACCTCAACAGCTTCAGGCTGCTTGGTAGGCAGCTCCAGCAGGGGGTTATGGGACCCGGCGTCCACCATAACCCACTTGCTCCGAAAGCCCTTGGCCCTCTTCCCGGCCTTCAAGATGGCGTTGGACTTGGAGTACGCGACAAAGCTCGCGCACGCCGAGATATTGCCACCGGAGACCCGGAAGGAGAAGAAGTGGCGCAGCAAGGCCACGGAGGGCACCACCCCGACGTGCGCCTCACAGTAATAGGCGAAGATCGACAGGAGGAGGATGGAGTTGGGATGGATATGCAGAGCATGCAACTAATACTGGCGAAGCACGGCGAAGAAGAATGCGGAGAAAGGAGGGACCAGACCAGCGATAATGGTGCCCATGAAGATGGGGTAGAAGGTGCTCCCCTTGTCTTCCGGCCGGGCGGAGCCAAGCCAGAGCGCAGTCTCCCCCATCTCGTTGATCTGCGCCGCCGCCATCTGGCACGTGAGGGCGAGATTCTTCTCCGTCACATTGGGGGAGACCAGGGCCGGCGAGTACCAGGCCGATGTAGCCCCAGCCGGAGTCTTGAGGGGAGCCATCATTCGCCAGAGAAGAAAGAAGGCAGCAAATCTGGAGATCTTGGAGGCAGGAAGGCGAAGAGCAAGAAAGGGGATCTGGAGCGAGGAGGACGAGAGTAATGGGGTAAGGCTAACCCAGAGCCAACCTTTTGTCAGTCAAGCAGTTGCCGAGGCAGCATGGGGAAGTGGAGACGCCCACGTCCAATCAACCGCCACGCGGCGCCCAAGGCCGCAGGTTGATGGGGCCCGTGGCGCTCCACACTTGCCCCTTCGCTTCCCCTCTAAGCCAAGTCCGAGCGCGCCTTGGGCCCGGGAGCTACTGTCGGCGTTCTAGGGATGGGGGTCCCTAGACTTGCCTGCCTGCGGCCCTGCGGCGTGGCTCAAGTGGTGGCCCAGTACGGCCCGTCTTCATCAGCACAAGACTCAAGACCCTCGCGAGGGGCCAAGCCTCACGGGATGGACGACACAAGGCTTCCTCAGGAATGGCCTCGCCAGGCAGGCTCATGAGGAGGCAGAGAGATCAAGGCAGGGTACCTCGCGAGGTGCTCATGATGCAAGCCATGACGATCGAGACCAGGCGGGCGCCAGGCGGGCGCCGGCCTGTGCAGTGTCCTTGTTTCCTGTTTGGTGCAAAGGGGGGAAGCACAACCGCGGAGTACCGAGGCATCAGGCAAAGGTTTCCATTTCAGTGCAACGAGACCAAGACCAGCGGAGCGGCAGGATGGAGGTCACCGTGGAGCCCAAGACGGCGTCATCACCAGTGCTTTTGGCAGCCGAAGACCAACTTTAGTCAGGATAACTTGTACTAGATGTTCCCCTTCGAGATGACCGTTGTTGGCGCCCTTCCCGCTCAATATTTGGGAAGAGGCCCAGGGCCTCTATAAGTAGGACTAGCCACCACAGTAGAGGGGGATCCAGTTTTGGGACAGATCGAGAGTTCATTAGAGAGAGAGAGAGAGAGGCGATCGAACTCACCCAAGCAGTTCATCGCACCGGCTCAAGAACACCTCTCGCGAGGCTGTTCTTCCATTGTACTGTTCATCACCAGCCCCTAAGGCAATCCACCACACCACACACTGGAGTAGGGTATTACACCACAACGGTGGCCCGAACCAGTATAAATCTTGTGTCCCTCATGTTGTTCATCATTTTTAGCTTAGATCTCACGAGACAATCGGACGTAGGTCGATAGGGGAGAGATCTTCGTGCGCACCCCAGAGTTCAAACCTTAAGGGTTTGCCGGAACCCAACATCCGACAGCTGTGGGTGACACCTCTAGTCCCATGAACTTGGCCGCATAACTAGAGTGCGCCGAAAACTGGCCCTCTTTTTCCCATGACCAAGTTAGCACATCCTCCACATTGTCATTCAGCTGCACCACCACGATTCTCGGCCATAGGTGTAGGAACTCAGCAAGTGCTCTTTGTTGTAGATCCGGGCCAATGTCCCCACACCATGTGTTGTTTTGAATTGCATCCGCAATATATCTTGTTCTCCGAATTTGCCTCGAGACTTTCGGACCCGTAGGACCGGGGGTACCCAGACCCGCCCGCCTTCCGCCCAGGACGCGACGGGTGTCGAGGGCCCAGCGGATGGCCCACTAGCAAGCTTCATGAGCAAGACTCCTCGCGAGGCCCTTGCCTCACGAGTCCCACGTCAGCAGGCATCCCAAGCGAACTGGAGGCGCCACCAGGAGCCTCGCGAGGCCCTCTCGTGAGGCGGCCTCCCGAGGCCCCCTCTTGGAGGCGAACAAGTCAGGGACTGCTCAGCCCGGATGCGCGGCCCTGAGTCTTCACGTGGGTGACGCGCGCGGCGACGAACAATGCCAGAGGCCGTGCCAGCAGGCGCAGATGAGGAGGCTTTCCTCTTTTGTGCTAAGGGAGCAGGGCCAGCACACTGGTTCCCAAAGCAACCCCCAAGGTTGCCTGATCGGTGCAAGAAGACCAAGACGATGAGCGCGCAGGGCATAGGTCATCACCGGGCCCACCTACGCATCATGGATGGTGGCTTTATAGGCAAAGACCACCTTTTTTCAGGATAGACTGCGCCCCCGCCCCCTTTCAAAATGGCTGTTGTGTGGCAACCCTTCCCACCAATGTTTTCGGGGAAGAGGCCCAAAGGCTGATATAAAAGGAGGGCAAGTTGTCGCCATAGAGGAGATCGGCAACTTGAGCCTCCACCCTTGTATTCTCTCTCCCAGGCACCAGTCCAATCAAAAACCGAGCAGGAGTAGGGTTTTACACCGCAAGGTGGCCCGAACCTGGGTAACTATTATGTCACCGGCCCGCTCGGGCTCGTCGTAGCCTCGTTGTGGTTCGCAGCAGGAAAGAGTAGGGCGGTAGGAACGAGCGCACCCAAAAGTTCAAACCTTTGGGTCCCCGGAGCCCCAATTCTGACATTTGGTGCGCCAGGTAGGAGTGCGCCGCCATTCTTCTGCTCCGCTTCACTTGTTGCTCCGCCAAGCTCCATGGCTGACGCTCGTCACGAGCGTGCCGAACGCCGGGCGGGTCACGTCGCCCAGACGGAGCCTGTGGGCCGCGACTGTCGCTGCCCCACTAACTCCATGGATGCCGCCACCAATGACCCTGCTACCCACGAGCAGTAGGACTCCTCCATGTACCCCTCTGTGAAGCCGGATGGACGCACCATTACGACCCCTTCCTCCCTCGACCGCCATGGGCCGCCGAATGCGCAGGCCGCGCTGCTCATGGGGCACGAACTACTCCGCTACCGCCCGGCCGACGCCAGCTACGACGCCTGGCTTGGTGCTACGTCTCGAGCTTGCATTGGTTTTCCTTGAAGAGGAAAGGGTGATGCAGCAATAGTAGCGTAAGTATTTCCCTCAGTTTTTGAGAACCAAGGTATCAATCCAGTAGGAGGCTCCTCAGAAGTCCCAAGCACCTACACAAACAAACAAGAACTTGCAACCAACGCAATAAAGGGGTTGTCAATCCCTTCACGGCCACTTGTGAAAGTGAGATCTGATAGAGATAATATGATAAGATAAATATATTTTTGGTATTTTATGATATGATTGGAAAAGTAAATATGCAAATAAAAGTAGATTGAAAGCTTATGATAAGAGATAGACTCGGGGGCCATAGGTTTCGCTCGTGGCTTCTCTCAAGATAGCATAAGTATTACGGTGGGTGAACAAATTACTGTCGAGCAATTGATAGAAAAGCGAATAATTATGAGATTATCTAGGCATGATCATGTATATAGGCATCACATCCGTGACAAGTAGACCGACTCCTGCCTGCATCTACTACTATTACTCCACACATCGACCGCTATCCAACATGCATCTAGAGTATTAAGTTCATAAAGAACAGAGTAACACATTAAGAAAGATGACATGATGTAGAGGGATAAACTCATGCAATATGATATAAACCCCATCTTTTTATCCTCGATGGCAACAATACAATACGTGCCTTGCTGCCCCTGCTGTCACTGGCAAAGGACATTGCAAGATTGAACCCAAAGCTAAACACTTCTCCCATTGCAAGAAAGATCAATCTAGTAGGCCAAACCAAACTGATAATTCGAAGAGACTTGCAAAGATAACTTAATCACACATAAAAGAATTCAGAGGAGATTCAAATATTTCTCATAGATAAACTTGATCATAAACCCACAATTCATCGGATCTCGACAAACACACCACAAAAAGAGTTACATAGAATAGATCTCCAAGAAGATCGAGGAGAACTTTGTATTGAGATTCAAAGAGAGAGAAGAAGCCATCTAGCTAATAACTATGGACCCGAAGGTCTGTGGTAAACTACTCACAACTCATCGGAGAGGCCTTGGAGATGATGTAGAGGCCGTCCGTGGTTGATTCCCCCTCCGGCAGAGCGCCGACGAAGGCTCCAAGATGGGATCTCGCGGATACAGAAGGTTACGGCGGTGAAAATAGTTTTTTGTGGTCGCTTCTGATGTTTTCGGGGTACATGGGTATATGTAGGAGGAAGAAGTAGGTCGGTGGACGCTTGAGGGGCCCACGAGGGTGGGGGGCGCGCCCACCTGTAGGGGGCGCGCCGGGCACCCTCGTGGTCGCCTCCCTTGTTTCTTGACTTCCACTCCAAGTCCTCTGGATCACGTTTGTTCCAAAAAGATCACTCCCGAAGGTTTCATTCTGTTTGGACTCCGTTTGATATTCCTTTTCTTTGAAACACTGAAATAGGCAAAAAAACAACAATTCGGGCTGGGCCTCCGGTTAGTAGGTTAGTCCCAAAAAATGATATAAAAGTGTAAAGTAAAGCCCATAAACATCCAAAATGGGTAATATAATATCATGGAACAATCAAAAGTTATAGATACGTTGGAGACGTATCAAGCATCCCCAAGCTTAATTCCTCCTCGTCCTCGAGTAGGTAAATGATAAAAACAGAATTTTTGATGTGGAATGCTACCTAGCATAATTCTCAATGTAATTTTCTTTATTGTGGCATGAATGTTCAGATCCAAATGATTCAAAATAAAAGTTCATATTGACATAAGAAATAGTAATACTTCAAGCATACTAATCAAAGCAATCATGTCTTCTCAAAATAACATGGCTAAAGAAAGTTCATCCCTACAAAATCATATAGTTAGGCTATGCTTCATTTTCGTCACACAAAAATGCTCCCATCTTGCACACCCCCGATGACAAGCCAAGCAATTGTTTCGTCCTTAAATAATCTCAGACTTTTTTCAACTTTCACGCAATACATGAGCGTGAGCCATGGATATAGCACTATGGGTGGAATAGAATATGATGATGGAGATTGTGTGGAGAAGACAAAAAAAGAGAAAGTCTCATATTGACGAGGATAATCAATGGGCTATGGAGATGCCCACCAATTGATGTCAACATGAGGGGTAGGGATTGCCATGCAACGGATGCACTAGAGCTATAAATGTATGAAAGCTCAACAAAAGAAACTAGTGGGTGTGCATCCAACTTGCTTGCTCACGAAGACCTAGGGCATTTGAGGAGGCCCACCGTAGGAATATACAAGCCAAGTCCTATAATGAAAAATTCCCACTAGTATATGGAAGTGACAACATATGAGACTCTCTATATGAAGAACCTGGTGCTACTTTGAAGCACAAGTGTGGAAAAAAAGATAGTAACATTGCCCCCTTTTTTATTTTCTTTTTTTGGCTTTTTTTATTTGGCCTTTTTTTACTTTGGCCTTTCTTTTTTTTATTTGGCCTTTCTTCTTCTTTTTTTATTTGGGGACAATGCTCTAATAGTGATGATCATCACACTTCTATTTATTTACAACTCATGAATTACAACTCAATACTAGAACAAGATATGACTCTATATGAATGCCTCCAGCGGTGTACCGGGATGTGCAATGAATCAAGAGTGACATGTATGAAAAAAATTATGCATGGTGGCTTTGCCACAAATACGATGTCAACTACATGATCATGCAAGGCAATATGACAATGATGATGCGTGTCATGATGATGAACGGAACGGTGGAAAGTTGCATGGCAATATATCTCGGAATGGTTATGGATATGCCATAATAGGTATGTATGGTGTCTGTTTTGAGGAAGATATAAAGAGGTTTATGTGTGATAGAGCGTATCGTATCACGGGGTTTGGATGCACCGGTGAAGTTTGCACCAACTCTCAAGGTGAGAAAGGGCAATGCACGGTACCGAAGAGGCTAGCAAAGTAGCAATGATGGAAGGGTGAGAGTGCGTATAATCCATGGACTCAACATTAGTAAAAAAGAACTCATATACTTATTGCAAAAATCTACAAGTCATCAAAAACCAAGCACTACGCGCATGCTCCTAGGGGGATAGATTGGTAGGAAAAGACCATCGCTCGTCCCCGACCGCCACTCATAAGGATGTACAATCTAAGAACACCTCACGTTTCAAATTTGTTACACAACTTTTACCATACGTGCATGCTACGGGACTTGCCAACTTCAACACAAGCATTCTTTAAATTCATAATCACCCAACTAGCATGACTCTAATATCACCACCTCCATATCTCAAAACAATTATCGAGTATCAAATTGATCATAGCATCCAATTCACTTCTTATGATAGTTTTTATTATACCCAACTTGGATGCCCATCATTCTAGGAGCAATTTTCTAACCATAGCAAATACCATTCTGTTCTAAGAGACTCTCAAAATAATATAAGTGAAGCATGAGAGATTAACAATTTCTACAAAATAAAGCCACCACCGTGCTCTAAATGATATAAGTGAAGCACTAGAGGAAAAAAACTATCTAGCTCAAAAGATATAAGTGAAGCACATAGAGTATTCTAATAAATTCCAATCAAGTGGGTTTCTCCCGAAAGGTGTGTACAGCAAGGATGATTGTGGTGATCTAAAAAGCAAAGACTAATATCATACAAGACGCTCCAAGCAAAACATATATCATGTGGCGAATAAAAATATAGCTCCAAGTAAAGTTATTGATAGACAAAGACGAAAGAGGGGATGCCTTCCGGGGCATCCCCAACCTTAGGCTTTTGGTTATCCTTGAATATCCTGGGGTGCCATGGGCATCCCCAAGCTTAGGTTCTTGCCACTCCTTATTCCATAGTCCATCAAGTCTTTACCCAAAACTTGAAAACTTCACAACACAAAACTCAACAGGAAATCTCATAAGCTCCATTAGCGCAAGAAAGAAAAACCACCACATAAGGTACTAAAATGAACTCATTCTTTATTTATATTGGTTTTAAACCTACTGTATTCCAACTTCTCTATGGTTCATACCCTACATACTAGCCATAGATGCATCAAAATAAGCAAACAACACACGAAAAACAGAATCTGTCAAAAACAGAACAGTCTGTAGAAATCTGTAACTCTCGAATACTTCTGGAACTTTAAAAATCCTACCAAAATAGGAAGTCCTGGGCAATTTGTCTATTGATCTACATAAAAAAGAATGAACGCAAAATAACGTTTCTGTGAATTACTAAAATTATTTTCGTGCATGCAAAGTTTCTGTTTTTCAGCAGAATCAAATTAACTATCACCATAGGTTATCCTATAGGTTCTACTTGGCACAAACACTAATTAAAACATGAAAACACATCTAAACAGAAGGTAGATGGAAAATTTATTACTAAACAGAAGCAAAAACAAAAATAAAATAGAATTGGGTTGCCTCGCAACTAGCGCTATCGTTGAACGCCCCTAGCTAGGCATAAAAGCGAGGATAGATCTAAGTAGTGCCATCTTTGGCACTCAATTCATAACTAGCTCGCATGATAGATTCATAAGGTAATTTGAATTTCTTTATTGTAAAGTGCTCCATGCCTTTCCTTAATGGAAATTGGAATCTAATATTCCCTTCCTTCATATCAATAATTACATGAATCGTTCTAAGGAAAGGTCTACCAAGAATAATAGGACAAGAAAGATTGCAATCTATGTCAAGAATGATCAAATCTACATGCGCATAGTTCCTATGTGCAACAATAAGAACATCATTGATTATTCCCATAGGTTTTTAATGGTGGAATCCGCAAGGTGCAAATTTAAAGAGCAATCATCAAGATCATGGAAACCTAGAATATCGCATAAAGTTTTCGGAATCGTGGAAACACTAGCACCCAAATCACACAAAGCGTAACACTCAAGATCTTTAATTTTAATCTTTATAGTAGGTTCCCACTCATCATTAAGTTTTCTAGGTATAGAAACTTCCAAATTAAGTTTTTCATCATAAGATTGCATCAAGGCATCAACAATATGTTTGGTAAAGGCTTTATTTTGACTATAAGCATGAGGAGAATTCAAAACGGATTACAACAAGGAAATACAACCTTCTAAAGAACAATTATCATAATTAAGTTCCTTGAAATCCAAGATAGTGGGTTCAATGCTATTTAAAGTCTTGACCTCTCCAATCCCACTTTTACCAAATTTAGCATCAAGATCTAGGAACTCCGAATCATTGGGATGCCTTTTAACTAAAGTTGACTCATCTCGAGTCCCATCATTAATAAGATTCATATTGCAAAACAAAGATTTCATAGGGTACACATCAATAACTTTTAGATCTTCATCATTATTTTCATGGAAACTAGAAGAACACGCCTTTACAAAGCAATCTTTCTTAGCACGCAATCTAGTGGTTCTTTCTTTGCACTCATCAATGGACACTCTCATTGCTTTGAGAGACTCATTGATATCATGCTTAGGAGAAGTAGATCTAAGTTTCAAAGAATCAACATCAAGCGAAAGTCTATCAACATTCCTAGCCAAATCATCAACTTTAAGCAATTTTTCTTCAAGCAAAGCATTGAAATTCTTTTGAGAGATCATAAATTCTTTAACACTATTCTCAAAATCAGAGGGCATCTTATGAAAATTACCATAAGAATTATTGTAGGAATTTCCATAATTATTAGAGGAATTACTAGGGAACGGTCTAGGATTAAAGTTTCCTCTATAAGCATTGTTACCAAAATTATTCCTACCAACAAAATTCACATCCATAGATTCATTATTATTCTCAATCAAAGTAGACAAAGGCATATCATTGGGATCAAGGAGCACTCTTTGTAGCAAACAATTTCATAAGTTCATCCATCTTTCCACTCAAAACATTAATTTCTTCTATAGCATGCACTTTTTACTAGTAGATCTTTCGGTGTGCCATTGAGAATAATTAGCCATAATATTATCAAGGAGTTTAGTAGCTTCTCCTAATTTGATTTCCATAAAAGTACCTCCCGCGGCCGAATCTAAAAGATTTCTAGAAGCAAAATTCAATCCGGCATAATATTTTTTATGATCATCCATAAATTTAAACCATGAGTAGGGCAATTGTGAATCATCAATTTCATTCTTTCCCAAGATTGGGCAACATGCTCATGATCAATTTGTTTAAAATTCATAATATCGTTTCTAAGAGAGATGATCTTAGAGGGAGGAAAATACTTAGAGATAAAAGCATCTTTGCACTTATTCCATGAATCAATACTATTCTTAGGCAAAGATGAAAACCAAACTTTAGCATGATCTCTAAGTGAAAATGGAAATAACTTCAATTTGACAATATCATTATCCGTATCTTTCTCCTTTTGCATCTGACACAAATCAACAAAAATGTTTAGATGGGTAGCGGCATCTTCACTAGGAAGGCCGGAGAATTGATCTTCCATAAAAAGATTTAGCAAAGCAGCATTGATTTCACAAGACTTAACATCATTAAGAGGAGCAATCGGAGTACTAAGGAAATCATTATTATTGGTATTGGAAAAGTCACACAATGTCACACCCTAGCTAGTCATGCATCAGAGTGTGTGCATCATGTTTAAATTTTCCATTTAATTTGAAATGGGGATTTGAGAAACCCTCAGAATCATTTTTTGAAAATGATCCAAATAAAAATTTCTCCAAAAGGGTCCAAGAAAATGCTCATGTTGCTCTCTGAAAATATTGGACAGCGATAAAAATCAAACCAATATTTTTAAGAGCTCATAGGTATTTATTTTGGGCATTTGGAATTAATGCATAAATATTTGCTTTGGAAATATATTAGTTATATATATTAATATATGTCCAAATATCATGCCATTTATAAAGGAGCTCTGAAATAATATATCTAGCCCCTGCAAGAAATGGCATAAGGTAAATAAATGATTTAATATATTATTTAAATCAAAACAAATGTCAGAAAATTAAAAAAACAGAAATAAATAAAAGGAGGAGCTTACCTGGGCTCCTCCCTGTGCAGCCCAGCCAGCTGGCCGGCCCAGCCAGCAGGCGGCCCAGCCCGCCTCCCTCCTCTGTCGTCTTCGTCCTCGACAGAGGGAGGGGAGTGTGGCCGGCGCGCGCGCGCGCCACCGCGCCACGCCACCTGCTCGCCTGCCTGCCTGCCCTCCCCTCCTCCTCTCGATGCCCCGGACGACGCCACGCCCCCTCCCCTGCTCTCTCTCACTCTCCCTCGGTTCTTCCCTCCTCTCCCTCGCTTCCTCTCTCACGGCCGAACACCACCATCGCCGCCGTTCGCCATAGCAGCCGTCACCGGCCACCCCTCGCCCCTCCGCTGAGCTCAGGAGCTCCGCCGCGACCCCCTCTTCCTCCCCACCCAGCCAAGCCTCTCCGGAAGCCCTGCATCGCCGCCCACGTCGCCGTTCCCCTCCTCGGCCACCGGAGATCGTCGCCGTCGAATCGAGAGCTACCGGACGTCCCCGAGCCCGCTAACCATCCCTGCAGCTCCGCGGTGAGCCACTGACCCGATCCCCCCTTGCCCCGTCGTCCCTAGCATCCTGTAGCTGCCGCCCCCTTGAGCTCCGAAGCTCGCCGCCGCCGTGCCTCGTCGCCGCCGTGGCTGGAGCCGTTGTAGCTCGAAGCCGAGCACACCATCGTGCTCCACACCTCACCAGGAGCACGTAGCACGCACCAACACCTCCCCTAACGCCCTGCAACACCGATTCCGACCGCACCCGAACTCCGGCCGCCGCTCACGAGCTCGCCGTCGTCGGTACCGGCCACCACAGGCACGGCCACCACCACCGTTCGACGCGCGGGAGCAAGGGCTCTCCAACGAGCCCAAGCACGGCCTCGCCCGTGCCCTGTAGCGCGTTTCCGCATCGCGCCGCCGTCTCGGGCCTCGCCGGCGTCATGTCGCCGGTGGGTTTGACCCACCTTGACCACGGCAGGACCCCCCTGTGTCCCTGACAGGTGGGCCCAGCCCTGTAGCTAATTAGGATTAGCACTAACCAAATTAGTTAAACTAACTACCCCCCCTGACACTGACCAGTGGGCCCCAGCGCCACTAATTCCTAATTAGGATTAGTTTAACCCTGTTAAACCCCCCTGTCACTGACGTGTGGCCCCCACACGTCAGGTTTGACCCCAGCCAGCCACAGTTGACCACTGACGTCATGCTGACGTCATGCTGGCGCAATATTTATATTACTGGATTTAATTTAAATCAGGAAATTCCAGAATATTATTTAAACTTCAAAAATTCATAACTTTTATTCTGTAACTCCAAATTGGACAAATTATATATGAAAAATGATCAGAAAAATCCAATCTATCCATCTGTACTATTTTCATGCATGATCAAATAAGTTAAATTGATGTTTTAAGAAGAATAAGGAAAAGCACTTTCAAAGGCCATGTTTGAGTTTGAAATTTGAATCTTTGATTCAAATTTATTCAAACCCTTCTGGTTTTAGTTGCATTAGCCCAACACACTCATATTGCCATGTTTCATGCATGCATCATATTGTTGCACATTGTTTGGTGATGGTTGTGTATCGGTGTCCTTTGCGACAGGTTCTGCCCCCGAGGAGTACCGTGATTACCCTAACGAAGAACCGTATCAGTGCATCGAACCATCAGGCAAGCAACCAACCATTTGATCATATCGATACAATCCCATGTTCTCGCTCCTGCTCTCTTTTACTGCATTAAGACAACGCGTTTCAAACTGCTGTGTGCTACGGTAGTTGAACCCATTTCCTCTGCATGACCTGTCATTGCCACAGTAACTAGATGAAACCCACTAGCATGTGTAGGAGTTGAGTGAGCCATATGTATGTGTTGTTCCTACCTTGCTATGCCTGCTATGCTTAGAGTCGTGTCAGGTCTGGTTCGTCTGGGTGATGGGCTAGAGTGAAATGATTATGTCGGTAATGAGAGTGGTGTGGTGAACACGATTTGGTAAAGGTATCGATGAGAGGCCATGTAGGAGTACATGGTGGGTTGTTTCATTGAAGCCGACCTTAAGCACTGAGATCTGTATGTGTGATTTAAGAATCAGCTACTACCATGCATTGGGCCCTGAAATATGACCCCGCTCGACTTCTTATTCACCCTAGCGCTCTGTCCAGGAGTTGCAAGTAGTTTCTGGTGTTTGTAGTCTACTGGAGGCCGTGGACAGCGCTGACCGTAGGGGTGGGCTGTGATGCGGTAGGTACGTGGTCGGGTGTACCGAATACCCGTTAGGTATCTCGGGAACCCTGTTCACATCGTTCGGGGCCGTATGGGAAACCTCGGCCGGACTCCCTGCGGATGGAACCTGGATAGGCGATAAACCTGGACTAGAGGCTTAAGTGTTTAGGTAGGTCGTGGTCTACACCCACGTCGGCTTTCGCTTGAAGTCTGCCGAGCACATGTCGTGTGCAGACGCTAAGTGGTGGAAACATGTATGAAGAAGTACACCCCTGCAGGGTTATCATAATCTATTCGAATAGCCGCGTCCGCGGTAAAGGACTACTTGGTTGCCTATACAGTTCATAGACAAGTAAATGGAAACTACTAAAAGCCTCAAGATAAGTGTGAGTGCCGAGGATGGCTCTTCCGTAGGAAGACGGAGGCGGATCCTCGGTAGCGTATTGAATTGGTGAGTAGTGGACTCGTGTGCGCAAAACCAATTCAAGTTGGAGTATCGTAGGATAGTCTAGCCAAGAGTCAAAGCTGGCTTGCTGCAATAACTCCACCAACCCTTCTTGATACTATGCATGTATGTAGGATCTGATGTAAGTCTTGCTGAGTACCTTTGTACTCATGTTGCTATAATTTACATTTTTTACAGAAGACGCTGCAACCCCTTCTGATGGGTTCTATGTAGACGTTGACATCAACGAGTAGGCTAAAGACCTAGGTGGTGACCCCGAGCTTGTGAAGGACCACGTAGTATAGCTAGGCTTTCCAAGCCTCTTTTATTTTACTAGTTGTCTGTACTCAGACAATGTACTTCCGCTGCTGGTTTGTATGACTGTATGACTTGAATGTTGGGTCGTGAGACCCGTACCTTTGTGTATGTTATGTATGGCTCCCTGAGCCTTAAATAAAGTACTTGTGTCGTAGAGTCATGTTGTGATGCTTCGTTGTATTTGCACATATCAAGCATATTGTGTGTATGATTGAAATGCTTGGTATGTGTGGGATCTGACTATCTAGTTGTTTATCTTTAGTAGCCTCTCTTACCGGGAAATGTCTCCTAGTGTTACCGCTGAGCCATGGTAGCTTGCTACTGCTCTGGAACACTTAGGCTGGCCGGCATGTGTCCTTCTTCGTTCCTGTGTCTGTCCCTTCGGGGAAATGTCACGCTTTGAGTACCGGAGTCCTGTTAGCCCGCTACAGCCCGGTTTACCGGAGTCCTGCTAGCCCAGTGCTACAGCCCGGACCCACTTGCTGATGACCGACACGTTCGATGCTGGGTCATGGATGCCTGTCCCTGTAAGTCTGTGCCACTTTGGGTTTACGACTAGCCATGTCAGCCCGGGCTCCTTATCATATGGATGCTAGCGACACTGTCATATACGTGTGCCAAAAGGCGCAAACGGTCCCGGGCAAAGGTAAGGCGACACCCGTGGGAATACCGTGCGTGAGGCCGCAAAGTTATATGAGGTGTTACATGCTAGATCGATGTGGCATTGAGTCGGGGTCCTGACAGCGTTGGCATCAGAGCCGGACTGCCTGTAGGTTCTCCAAGCCAAACTGGTCGATGTTGAGTCTAGAAATTCTTTAGTTATATGTAGGGGAATTGTTTATGGGTTGGAACGTAAGGCTCTTTTTACTCCTTTATCTTATGACATTCTGATCTGAGTCAGTCCATTCTTCCACCGGGGGTTAAGGAATTAGGATCTATTCTCTCTATCAGGATCACATGTTACTAATCAGTAGTACCTTATAAGTGTGATGGATACAAGCCTAGTTCAGTTCTATTACCACATTATGTTGTTAGAATGGATTCAGAACCTGGATATGATGATGTTGAGTGTGTACGAAATCCTTTGTCAAATGTCTCAAATCCTTCTTGAGCATTTACAGCTGTTATGCTGCCGAAATTTTGCTAGAAATTCTAATGCCTTTGCATTATGATTGTGCTTTCAGATGGCCACTCGCGACCTCAATCAAGTGGTTCGCCTGACTCGATGCCTAGATGTACCCGGCCATACTGCCAAGTTGGTCAGGGTAATGACTGAGGCTGGATACCGCTGGTATCCTGAGTACACGGTCGAAGAGCAATTTCGGGACTTCAATCAAAGCCAGTATCTCTGCACTGTCCGGATATTTCCATCTTATCCTGGATCCACCGAGCCCCTTCACTGCTCCTATGGACTCGGGGTTACTATTGAGATGGCTGTGCAGGACGCCGCCTACTCTATGATGACCATTATGCGAGTCAGATCTGGACTATTTCGGGACTCTGATTTCCGGTATATGCCAGGATCACTTCCGGGAGCACAAGGGTATCTCCAGGCTATCTATGCTGACCCCACTCAGGAGGATTCACGGACTCGCACCACTGCTGAGATGCTCGAGGATAAGGACCGTGAAAATCGGGCCTTGAGGTTAGAGCTCTTCAATACCCGTGCTGACCACTGGGCCACTTTGACTCGGTTCGCACCGGCGGTGCAAGCTGGATTTTCAGATATGCGCGATCTCTATCCTGTGAGATCTGCTCTGCCAGACGTGATGGGTTGGCGTGATGTAGGAGGCATCACCCCACCTCGCGGTCCCCGCAGGCCATCGTCTGTTGGTCCAAGGCCTCATCCTAGCCCCTATGGTCCACAAGCTCCGCGAGATCGTCTGTTTCCGGATGATCATGTTGAGCTTCCAGGCTATGGAGGTGACTTCTACGAGGACTACTACGGATCGGTCTGAGTTAGGGGTAGTATCACTAGTTCGCACTAGCTGTGTCATCTATCGTCCCGCGTGACTCGTGGGATATGACCTAGTTTGTACTCTTTCCGGAGGTGTAGAAAAATAATGTATAGGAGCTTGGAATGCCTCCGATGAGATGTAATCCTCTTTTCACCGTAATAGTACTCTGTTTGGTCTTGTACTAAACCCTGTATGGTGTGTATGACGATGGAATAAAGAAGCAGTTTCTGTATTTACCATGTCATACGGATGATCATCTTGCATTTCGAGTTATCCCTTACAATTTATATCCTATGTCGGAATTTTATCATCCTGACTAAATCATTGTCTTGTTTACCTAGGATGGTCAACACGCGCACTAACCCTGCTCCTCAAGAGCAGGCCGAAGGCAGTGAAGTCAGGGATGCAAATCTGCCTCATCCCCCTTCCCTAGCCGAGGTTATGATGGAAGCTGAGAGAAACAAGCGGGAGACCAACCGTTTGTTGGAGCGTATTGAACAGAACACGGCACACCATCAGAGGACTAACATGGTGTCACTCAGTGATTTTATCAAATTACATCCACCCACGTTCCACCACTCCGTCGAGCCTCTCGACGCTGATGACTGGCTTCGCAGTATCGCTCACAAACTGCGCTCCGCGCTGGTAGCGGAGGCTGACAAGGTCACCTTTGCTGCATATCATCTTGAAGGCCCCGCCAGTCTATGGTGGGAGAATTATGGAGCTATGCGCCCAGCGGGCCATGTCACTACTTGGGCTGAATTCAGCGAGGCTTTCCGTGAACATCACATTCCGGAGGGTCTCATGGACCGTAAACGTGAAGAATTTTACAGTTTCACCCAAGGCCGACTTTCTCTGGATGCTTACAGCAGGGAGTTTGGTAATCTCGCACGATATGCAACTGAGGAAGTGTCTACTGATGCCAAGAAGCAAGCAAGGTTCCGTAAGGGCCTTAGTCCTGAGCTTTGCCGTGACCTCCGTCTGCATGAGTGCACATCTTTTCAGAAACTTGTCAACAAAGCCATCAGTGCTGAAACTGGTCAGACTGACTATGACGCAACACGCAAGCATGGCCGTGACATGGGTTCCTCATCCGGTGCTGGTCCTCAGAAGCGCCGCGTGTGGGTGCCCAACACCGCCCTGCCACCCAGGTTCACACCGAGGCCATCTTTCCAGGCGCCTCGCCCTGTTCAACAGTCTGCTCCAGCCAAGCCCTATGGGGGTCCAACCAACAATGCTCCTCCACGTACCAGCTCCGTGACTTGTTTCAAGTGTGGGGAATCTGGCCACTATATGCGTGAGTGTCCCCAGACCAACCCCAACCAGTCTGCTAAAGCTGTTGGCCGTGGCAAGCCGACAGGAAAAGTTTTCCACGCCAAGCCGGTCACCGCTTCACGTGGCCATGTCAACTGTATCTCTGCCGAAGAAGCTCAAGAGGATCCCAACGTCGTTCTCGGTATGCTTCTTGTTAATTGCCACCCGACATCTGTTCTTTTCGATACAAGAGCCTCTCATTCTTTTATATCCGAAAATTATGCTCGTTTGCATAACGTTGCATTCTGTGACATGCCATCCACTATGGAAATTTCTACTCCTGGTTCTAGATGGCAGACCTCTAGGGTAAGTTATGGAAATGAAATCCAAGTCGACAGACTTGTTTTCCTTGCATCTTTGATAGCCCTTAAATCTTCAGATATTAATATCATTCTGGGTATGGACTGGATGTCAGCTCATCAAGCCAAAATTGATTGCTTCTCTAGGACTGTTCAACTCACCCATCCTTCGGGGAAGATAGTCAATGTCTTGACCCGAATAGCCAAGCGACAATTATATTCTCTTAACGCTAGCCCTTTGCCAGACCTTGAGGACATTCCGATAGTCCGTGACTTCCCGGATGTCTTCCCAGAGGAATTGCCAGGTGTTCCACCTGACAGGGATGTTGAGTTCGTAATAGACCTCATTCTAGGAACCGTTCCGATTGCTAGAAGACCTTATAAGATGGCACCCCTAGAACTAGCCGGGCTTAAGAAGCAACTCGATGAGTCCTTGAAAAAGGGTTTCATCCGCCCTAGCTCATCTCCGTGGGCTTGCCCCGTCCTATTCGTCAAGAAGAAGGATGGTACGGACCGGATGGTTGTAGATTACCGACCTGTCAATTTGGTCACAATCAAGAACAAATATCCACTTCCCAGGATCAACGACCTGTATGATCAGCTCGCTGGATCCTCAGTCTTCTCCAAGATGGATTTGAGGTTGGGCTACCATCAAATCAAAATCAGAAACGGGGACATTCCTAAAACGGCCTTTGTTACTCGTTATGGCCAATACGAGTACACCGTCATGTCCTTCGGTTTAACCAACGCTCCAGCCACCTTTTCTCGGTTAGTGAACTCAATCTTCATGGAGTATCTGGATAAATTCGTCGTAGTTTATCTCGATGATATACTCATCTACTCCAAGAACGAGGAAGAACATGCCGAACATCTAAGGCTAGTGTTGAAGAAACTTCGAGAGCATCGCCTTTATGCCAAATTTTCTAAATGTGAATTCTGGTTGTCAGAAGTGACCTATCTGGGTCATGTAATATCTGGTAAAGGTATTGCTGTTAACCCTGAGCGAGTTCAAGCCGTCCTTAATTGGACTCCACCTGAATCGGTCAAGCAAGTTCGGAGTTTTCTAGGCTTAGCGAGCTATTGTCGTCGCTTTGTCGAGAACTTCTCCAAGGTTGCTAAACCTCTAACCGAACTCCTCAAGAAAGATAAGAAGTTCGAGTGGACTCCACAATGTGAGCACAGCTTTCAGGAACTGAAAAGA
>NC_057807.1:146181951-146291788 GCF_018294505.1 Triticum aestivum
CACGCCTCCGTATCATGGTGAGCCAATCTCGCAAGACCAGATAGCAACAAGCAGGGTGTCTTGAAAAGCTTAGGCCTCGCTTCGACAATGGCCGTGTGCATGTCCCTCGAGCATGCAGCCAGCCGCAGGGCGGTCAACATATCCATACACGAACAACAGAGGTCGAGGATGTCACTGGGGAGATTGCTCCAATTGCGGCTCATATGGATGCTACACGGTTCGCGTTCGGCCATGGTGGAGTTTGGAAGGGGGCTTGATTTACGGGGGAGAAGGATGTCGGTGCTGGAGCGGCTAGCGAGGGAATAGTGGTACTGGGGGAGGCGAGTGAGGCGACGGTACACGGAGGCACAGTGACATGGAGACGGAGACGGAGATAGAGAAGGAGATGGAGATGGAGTGGTGCTATGGGAGCGGAGAGGGAGACGAGGCGAGGCGCCAATGTGCTGTACAGCAGCGGTGACAGACTGCACAGTGCACATGGTGAGGCTGACTTTGGTAACCCGAACACGCCGCCTCGCCTGGACTAGTGTCAGGCGCATGGTGTTGTCTCTTCACTGTGAGGACCGGATGAATAGTATTTTGACCATCAAGTGTACCATAGTTGTACCACTACTACTACTAGTAGTAGTAGTAGTAGTAGTAGTTGGAACATGAGTACTCCAATATTGTATAGCGGAAATAGGTCTCCCGTGCTAGCATGCCTGTTTACTTCATCATTCAGGTATCATCCATACTGCGAGCAGAACCAAATTCTCGTGCATGCCCAATCAACGCCCTGCCATGATGCATGCAGTGGTCGTTCTGGTGCATCAAGGACGGCATGCGGATCGTTCCACACTTGAGAAGAGGAAAAATAGAAAGGTAGAACGCGGCAGCAGAGGAAGAGAACGCTGGCTAACAAGGCTGGGAGGGGATCGAGCAGGAAGTTAATGCTCCACGCCTAAAGGTTTTGGGAAAACCTGATTTTCATAAGGTGACTTATATTCACCTAAACGGAGGGAGTATTCCTTAACCAGAGAATGTTGTGTCTCCCACTCACGCGCTCAAAAAAAAGGTACAACACATTTTTTATCTGTTTGCATAGGTCCCACCTATCAGGAAGGATGGACACGCACACGAACAGGTACGACTCCTCAGTCTACCCGCATAGCCTTTTCGTTTAGTCTACCTAGCCGTCTAATCAACTGCCTGCACGCCACTTCTCCCATTTACTTCTCCATCGGGAACCGATTCACCTCGGCTTCTTCACCTCCCCTTCGCCTTCATTTGCATCCAAACCCCACTGCGTTCACATTGTTTTAACCTCTTTAGATAATCATCTACTACTTCAGTTAGACTAGCCATCTAATCCTAATTATCCAAACCATAGCCCTCCGTTCCAGCGGTTCCAAATGGCGAAAGAGATTGAGATGCAGGTTTTTAGCGTCCAACATGTCCTCGTTGAAGGCTCGATGCGCATAGTTGCCACCGTCACCGTCCACCCAAGGGTTGTTCGACAGTGGATCAACAATGTATTCAACTCCCTCAAAAAGGTAGATACGAGGGTCATCGGTCTCGACGCAGAGTACACGGAGCGTGCACCTGGGAAGATCCAGCGCACCGCCGTCCTTCAGCTGTGCCTCGAAGATGATGTTTTGGTGTACCACATCATACACTCGCCCTCCATACCAGGTGAGCTTCACGATTTCTTGTCTTGGGAGGACGTATACTTCTGTGGGGCAGCCATCCAAGGGGACAAACAGAAGCTGGAGCCGTACAACCTTGATTTGAAAAGCATTGCTGACCTACAAACCAGAATCAAAATTCCTATAGAAGATTGTGCTAAATAGACACCATCCCTATTCGACGTAGCAAATTTTGTGCTCGGTACAAATCTTCAGAAGGGTGACGAGACGGTGGCATTAAGGTCGTTTGGATGGGAGAATTATCCCTTGACGTACGAGCGGATAAAATATGCTGCCCTCGTTGCCCGTGTGAGTTTCGAGATAGCTGGAAGGTCCAAAGAGCTTGTTGTGAAGCCGTCTCCCACAGAGAATGAGAACAAGAAGAAGAAGAAGAAGAAGAAGAAGAAGAAGAAGAAGAAGAAGAAGAAGAAGAAGAAGAAGAAGAAGAAGAAGAAGAAGAAGAAGAAGAAGAAGAAGAAGAAGAAGAAGAAGAAGAAGAAGAAGAAGAAGAAGAAGAAGAAGAAGAAGAAGAAGAAGAAGAAGAAGAAGAAGAAGAAGAAGAAGAAGAAGAAGAAGAAGAAGAAGAAGAAGAAGAAGAAGAAGAAGAAGAAGAAGAAGAAGAAGAAGAAGAAGAAGAAGAAGAAGAAGAAGAAGAAGAAGAAGAAGAAGAAGAAGAAGAAGAAGAAGAAGAAGAAGAAGAAGAAGAAGAAGAAGAAGAAGAAGAAGAAGAAGAAGAAGAAGAAGAAGAAGAAGAAGAAGAAGAAGAAGAAGAAGAAGAAGAAGAAGAAGAAGAAGAAGAAGAAGAAGAAGAAGAAGAAGAAGAAGAAGAAGAAGAAGAAAACGCTGCACCAGCAGGAGGGCATTATGGATGGATGAACTATCTCCTCTCTTGTAAAAAAAATTATTCCCTCTCGGTGTATATTGATATAGATGGACTATTATCGATGGTGTGCATGTCTTTGGAACAGAGTAGTAGCATGGGTCCGCTTGACTATAAGGAACTATTTATCCACATATATAGAAGCTGTTTGGTTCTAGCCCTAGCATTGCCACACTTTACCACACATTTTTGCCAAGCTTGCCTAAGGTTAGTTCATCAAAATGAGAGCCACAAGTTGGCAAGCCTAAGGGAATCTTGCCACTTTTTTTATGTGTATGCCATGTGGGGCCCAAGTATGGCTTGCCTAAGATGTGGCTTGAACCAAACACTCACCTAAGTTGATCAAACTTACCTAACTTTAGGTGTGGCAATCTTTGGCAAAGTTAGTCACAAACCAAACAGGCCCATAGCTTTCTCTGCTACTCCTTCCAGTGATCGGTATGCAGTGCATGTGTCCGTAGACATGACAGCTTGTCCATGGAAGTTCAACTACGGCGACCATCGCGTTTCATCTCGTGATTCCCATGACGCCTCTCCAACCCATGGCACCACGCCCCCCGACGTGTGCCTCACCCCTCTCGGCCGCACCGCCCCTCTGCCTTTGTCTGCATGACATGTGGGCCACCTAAAATGCGGCGAGCATCAAGTTTCTACCACAGCCACCCGCGATTCCCACGACGCCGCTCGAACCCATGAAACCACACGTCCTCCGACCTGTGGCTCACCCCTCTTGGCTCCACTGCCCCTCTGCCTTCGGGAGCATTACATGTGGACCAGTCACCTATCGGGTCCACATGTTATTAACTCAAAGGTAGGTGTAGTAAGGCGCTGAAGCTCAATCCTGATGGCCCTGAGAGGGAAATTTAACTCCTGTGCCAGGGCTTGTGGTGCTCCCGCAGCATGAACTCGTGCCAAACTCGAGATTTGTTTCTTTACTATACATGCACGCAATGATTTAATGGACATTGTAATCTCAACATGTGATGGGGAGCTCTAAATTTGAATTTGAAACTTATAAAACAAAAAGATTCAAAACAAATAAACTGGGAGAGAGGGAGTATATCATAGGATGTGTCCCATACAAAATAAGTCCCCTGGTTTGTCACCGCAAAGATGCGGTTAGAAAGGAGCACAGCGTCTTCCTACTCGTACTGCAACAAATCGGCCACAGACAGCATGGTCCGCCTTTGACCGCCATGTGCAAGGTTCGTGCTATCTTATTCGGTCTCACTGTGGTTCCATCGTACCAATTCATGCGGTGGCCCATTGCATGGCTGATCCCAATGTTGGACAAAGGTTCTACGGGAACGGTGTCACCATTGTAAATGTTGTGCAAATTGACGTTGGTACCATTCCGTACACATGCAAGCCATTCTCCACTTGCACCGAGCCTAGCCTGTGAAACAGCGGGCAGGGGGAGAATTAGGAAATGGACACGGAAGTAGTCTTTAGAATGCATTTACTACGTGATCAAACTCATCTTACCTGCTCATCGGAGGAAATCCGAGTGCCCCTCAACGTCGGCATCTCAAGGGGCGTCAACTTGCAACAACGGCCACGCCGCGCTGGAGAGACCCCCAAGGAAACATCCTCATGCGTTCCACGGAACATCAAGATGCATTTGTATGAGTAGTTTATCTTGTGAGAGAAAAGGATGAACGAGGGAAGGCCTCTAGAGATAGATATGGACACTACTACTACCCGTAGTTGGCATCGACGGCGGCCATCCACCAGCCGGTCTCCAACACCGTCTGGAGACGATCCTCGGCGCCATGCCGCAGGCCGGCGTCGTGGACCATCTGGTGCAGCCGCTGGCCGCTCACGCGCATCTCTGCCATGGGTCTGGAGCGAGCTCTTTTGCGCTTAGTGTAGGTGCTTAGGCAAGTGCTTAGGTGCGTACGATGTGGTAGATGCATTGGAATGGAGCAGGGGCACCTTTATATGAGGGCAATGAGGGCAAACTGCGTTGCATTCACATCGTGCAGCCTCTTTTCCCGGACCTCCTCCCATTACTTCCCTCATGCATTAATTGAAGGAGGATGCATTGGCCATTAAACATATCGGGAACCGCTACTCCCTCCCTCGTGTGCATTAAAGGCGTATCGGGAACTGCGCCGCCCATTGTCAAACCGAATACTCCCTCCGTGTAGGTGAGTATTAAGTCATCTTACGAAAACCAAATACTAGTAAACACATAGAGGAATCAACCAAGAAGAGATGTGGGGCTTTTATGCTTTTAATGACTTGAGACTATCAAACATGACATGCAGTGGTCAGTTCGTTGCACAAGAACAAATACAACCCACGTCAGCACACACGCATCTTATAGCATCACATCCAATGGCTATAAAAGATGAATGAGACCAAATTATATCTCATCTAGATGAGTTCTAGCAAAACTGTATTAATGATACTTAGTACTCCTGCGCCATGTATCATATAAGTATCATGTAGTACTTTATTTATTGCCATGTATGACACATAGTTCACGAGCGCTCTCTATATGTACCACATTTTTTTTAATTTCAAGTTTTGCACCATGGCGCAATCCATCGATACTACTACTGTACAAAAGTGGAGTATATACATTTTTTAAAAGGCTAGAGGGCGGGGCAGTCTAGCTCGGTCGGTTTCACGAGAGGCGAGGGCCTTTGTGATTTGATGGATCATTAATGTTGTCAAATCGAATAGTACTGCGCCGCCCGCTGCACGCCCGGCGCCTCCATTAAACCCCTCCGTTAAACCCGCATGCAAACCAAGAATCCTACTCCGGCCACACGTCCGTTCAAGAGCGGGCCGGAATTAAACGCAACACCGGCCGAGTTTGTCCCGTCCGCCCTCAATTTAAACGAGGCCAGACGCCGGCCAAGCTCCTACCGTCCACCCTCTATTTACACGAGGCCAAACAGAGAGCGGGCAAGAATCGCACCCCTCCGCCGCTCCCCCATCTCCTCCTTCACCATTTTCTCCACCCTTTCGATGGCTTCCCATGAGCCGTTCTCCGGCATATTACACGGCTGGGTGGCCCGCCGAGCCCTCCGGATACGGGCGAGGCCACTCAGTGCTTCACCAACCTCGCTTGGCACGACGGAGCTAGTTGCCGCCCCAAGCAGGCGCGTGGTTCAGCAATTCGCTGCTCTAGTTCAGCTCGATGAGGAGTGGCGAGTTGCTCCACGCTGACACGGCGGCGAGCACGCCGGTATGGGCGTCGTCGCTGCCGCGTCGTACCGCGCCACCAGTGTCTGCGGTGGCCGCGCCTCCCGTGTCTCTGGGCGCGCCTCCTGTGCCTGCGGCAGCGCCGTGCAGGCAGAGACAGAAGCCGGGTGCGTGGAGAGCGACGAGTCGGTGGCCAGCTTCTCCATGTCTGCCGCCATCATCAAGGAGAAGTAGAACACGGGAGGCCGCCGCCACTTGGGACCCATGAAGGCCACCGCCGAGGCGACGACCGAGGATTCAGTTGGTTTCTTTGCTGCTTCGTCTCTTCCGAGGACCTTCGTCGACCCCGCAAGTGTCTGACGGACATGAGGAAGACAAAGGGATCCGGGGGCGGCCATTTAGAACAAAATAAGTCTAGATATATCCATTTCTAGGACAAGTATTTCCGGACGGAGGGAGTATTAATTATACAAGAGAGCCGGATTGGCACCTCTTAGTTCATGTAAATGTAATGAAATCCATCATGTTTATTAGAAGATCCGGCTTTTTTTACGAAATCATTCATGCTTATATTAAATCAGTCCGTGTTTGCATGAATTTCATCTGGTTGGTTAGAGTTGTAAAAATGTATGCCGCTGGCGTTTGATGTCGTCCTCCGCGGAGGGAAGCGGGAGGAAATTTGCCGGCTGCCGTTGGAGATGCTCTTTATGCTGGAAATAATAGAGTGACATCCAATCCATTTGAGTTAATTTCTTATATGATTGTCCCTCTATAAAAAGTTAATTGCATGTACAGTGTACATGTGACTTGCAGGGTGGCTACAGCTTCGTACAGAAAGTTAAAAAGAAACAAGTCCATCCTTAATATTCTAAGTACTATGTGGGTTCCACTGTCAGTACAGTAGTGAAAGAAGTATATATTAAATAAGTAGAGTAATATATAATATAAAAATCTAAAGTTAAAAGACAGAATTCGAACTCATGTCATCGCGTTGCGAGCATCCGGCGCTAACCAGCCCAGCACATTTTTGTTGTAGACCATGCTGGAGATATATCTCCATGTCTACTCTTATATATACGCCATTCGTTCCTAAATATTTGTCTTTTCAGATTTCAAATGGACTACCACATACGGATGTGTATGTAGACATATTTTAGAGTGTAGATTCACTCATTTTGCTACGTATGTCTTTTCAGGAAGGGGTCAGATTTGTCCTTGATTTATTTATGAGGTATCCAGATGGCACTGCACCGCCAAGAAAAGAGGGTAACATCAAAATTATGGACTACTTTTTTGAGTATGTTGGTAAGGTCCGGTCATAGTCACTTGTTGAAATCTCTAAAAAGACAAATACTCCCTCCGTCCGGAAATACTTGTCATCAAAATGGATAAAAGGAAATGTATCTAGACATATTTTAGTTTTAGATACATCTATTTTTATCCATTTTGATGACAAGTATTTTCGGACGGAGGGAGTAGAAAACAGAGTTGGTGATGATGGTGTGCGTGCCATCCTGCAATATAGGCCGTCGGATTTATATCTAACGGATAGGAAAGAAACTATGGCAATTTTGCAAAAATATACCCACACGTCTCTCCACGTTCGCAAATAAGGCCTTCCCTCGTTCAGCCTTTTCTCTCACAAGATAAACTACTCATACAAATGCATCTTGATGTTCCGTGCAACGCACGGGCAGCTAGCTAATTTCTTTTAAAATAGTTGCTGCGATAATTGGGTTGAAGTGATATATTTTATGTCTGCCCCGAATGATTTCAGATTCACTAGTAGTAACAAAGAAAAGGTTGCCTTGTTAATTAACAGAAAACAGGGTGAAAACTATCACATGAGGCCGGTAAAAACAAGGCACACTGGGTTCAGCATCATCGTCACTACAGTTGTGCGCGCGCGAGAAGTCTACATATCGAGGGGGCTACCGAGCGAGGCACCGAGACACAATGTTTGAGAGAGAAACCAATTGACAGATTATGATCAGATCGAGTTGTCACCCTTCTGCTGTCATTGTTAGGGGGGGAGGGAGAGAAAGACGTATCGAGAGTGTGCGCGGTAGGCACAGAGGCACAACTAGCGAGTGTGTGTGTGTGTGTGTGTTTGAAAGAGGAGTAGATAGATTATTATCAAGATTGATGTGCCACCCTACTCCTTCGGTGCCGGGTAGTGTGTGTGTGTGTATGTTTGAGAGAGAATCCAGTCGACAGATTAGTATCAAGATCGAGGTGTCACCCTACTCCTTCGGTGTCGGGTAGTGTGTGTGTGTATGTTTGAGAGAGAAGCCAGTCGATAGATTAGTATCAAGATCGAGGTGTCACCCTACTCCTTCGGTGTTCGGAAGTGTGGGTGTGTGTGGGGGGGTGCAGTGACACTCACATATCTCTACTCTTATAAAAAACAGAGTTGGTGATGATGGTGTTCCTGCCATCCTGCAATATAGGCCATCCGATTTATATCCGACTGACAGGAAGGAAAATATGGCAATTTTGCAAAAAGATACCCACACCCCTCTCCACATTTGCAAATAAGGCATTCCCTCGTTCATCCTTTTCTCCCACAAGATAAACTTCTCATACAAATGCATCTTGATGTTCCGTGCAACGCACATGGGCATCTTGCTAGTAGGGAGAAGGAGTTTGTGTGACACATATCTAGCTATATTAAGGGATAGGTAGATAGCATATGTGTGAGAGACATTATTATACTTTGAGACATTAGTGGCTGTGGGTGGGCGGAATTAAAGGGGTGGGCGTGTTAGACATAGAGAGCGTGTGTGTTTCTGTGTGAGAGACTTGTAGGACGGGGTAGAAAGACGAATTTAACCCTGACGGAGGGAGAGAAATACACGAAGTGCGCGTGTGTGATTCCGATGCCCACAGGGAAATGAGATATGTATGCGTGTGAGAGAGATTGCACAATTCATTCACGTATCACTATCTAGCGATCGTGGACGTGCATCGCTTGAACATAAGTCAATATCTACTTCGTATCGTGGCCAAAGGTACAATATCGATTCAACGCTATAAAGATTGGACACTCACATATCACATTTTTTCTATTTAAATAAACCTTTTCAGTTGTGCATGCCAAAGTTACAGTGATGTTTCTTCAAACAACCAATGTAGCTATCATGCACATGCACCATTGTTACTCTTGCATTCAAATTCATTAGTCTTGGATGATTTAAGTTTCTATTTTGAAGTAATATATGTAATATTCATATATGAATTCAACGGGTACGCAATTTATGAAATGGAGGCTATGTAATCATATGAGGTAACACTTTTAAGTAGCTAACTACAATATCCATTTCTTTTTGTGCGCCTCTACACTAACACGTCAATGCATTATGTTTAAAGTAAATAACCAATGGCACTAAATTATCTATTTACACGAGAAATACATAGGCTGAGCGTTTGATCCCTTTTTTGTGAACGCGCCACTACACCCGTACGATTGGCCGCGCCCGTGTGAACGTCCAAGTTATCGGCGCATCATCCCGAGTTATTGTCTTTTTTTCTGGGGTGGACTTCACACCAGTTATTAACTGCTGATGCGTGCCCCGTGTACACAGTCTAGCATGACCTTCCCGCTAGCACGGTCCAAAATTAGTTGAAACTGGATACGAACGATCCCGCGGGCGGCAAAATCTCCCGCCTCCTTCTAAAATTTCCGCCACCTTAGTCTTTAGCATGCGAAATCCCCCTTTTGTCCTTGGTGCACGGAGACCAACAGTTACAATACCGCCCTCATCTACATGATAGGTCGGGGCTGCTTTGGTAACTTACGGTTCCCCCCACTACACGGCACCCCCATTTCCTCTCCCCCTCCCACAAAAACGACTAACTCCACAGCACCAGAGCATCTTACATCACGCCGTCCGTACTTCATCGCCCTTTCTCCCCTCCCCTCTCGAAACCCTAGACTGCTCATCCACCGGCGTACCATAGCCCATTCACTGCCAGCAGCGTCCACCTCGCCGGATCTGCTTCTGCGGCCGCATCTACCCCTCCCACCTCCCCTAGAAACAAGTAGACTGCTCATCCACCACTGTACCACAACCCATTCAGTGCCGGCCTTGTCCACGGCGTCGGATCTGCTTCGCTGGTACTCTCGTCAACCGCCGCGCATCTGCAGCGGCTCATTCGTACTCCCTACTAGAGACGCTTCGTCCACACCCCCCGGAGCCTCCCCACCGATGCCCCTGTCGACGGCCTCTCATCCTCTTCGCCGACACCTTCCTCAACCCTACCAGAGCCGCTTCGCCGACACCTTCCTCAACCCTACCAGAGCAGCTTCGCCGACACCATCGTCAACCCTACCGGAGTAGCTTCGCCTATACCATTCTCAACCCTACCGGGGCCGCTTTGCCAACTCACAAGTCCACGGCCTCAGATCCGCTTCCTCGCACCCTCATCCAACCTACCGGAGCAGCTTCTGACACCCCGTCCACGGTCACAGATCCGCATCGTCGACACCACCCTTAACCCAACCACTGGAGCAGCTTCTGACGCCCCGTCCACGGCCGTAGATCCGCATCGTCGACACCATCCTTAACTCAACCACCGGAGCAGCTTCTGACGCCCCATCCACGGCTGCAGATCCGCGTCGTCGACACCATCCTTAACCCAACCACCGGAGCAGCTTCACCTACGCCCTCGTCCACGGCCATAGATCCGCTTCGCCCACACCGTAGTCCACCCTACCGGAGCCGCTCCACAAACACCCTACTCGACGGTTCTAGATCTCCTTACCGGACCCCGACAGCCAGCACAGCGTCATCACCCTCGACGTTTCTAACCTGATTCCCACCGTCTGGAGAGATGCCAAGCACCCGCCACGGCCTAGGTACTTGTCACCTTTAAACCCGTCCAGCATCACCTGCCCGATGTACTTCAAATATACTAACCGGTCGCTGTTACCTGTTATGCAGCTGGCAAAAACTACAAGGACGATGTTTCTTCTGGATCTAACAGCTTGGCCAACCAAGATCCTGGACTGAGGCATTGCTATGATCTTGTAAGCGCGTCTCTCTCTCTCTTGTATTGTTCTGTGCCTGCCAGCGTGCTTTGCTAGGATTTTCGACCAGTAATCCCTTTGTGCAGACAATGATTTCTACTACTGGCTGCTAAATTAGATATGTAGATGTCATACATGATACTACCTCGTACCTCCGTTCCTAAATATAAGTCTTTCTAGAGATTCCACTATAGGCTACATACGGAGCAAAATGAGTGAATCTACACTCGAAAATGCATCTATATACATCTGTATGTGGTCCATACTGGAATCTCTACAAAGACATATATTTAGGAACAGGGGCAGTACATTACACAAAATCGTAGGTGGCATGTAGGAATTCCAGTGCACTACATTAGGCTCCCTTAGAGTGCCTGCTAGTCCAGCATACAGAGTCATGGCTAGTTTATGGTACGCACACAATCGTTAATTGGTGGTTTAAATATGCGCAAGGGATATGCAATGTAGTATCATGTAGAGATGTCTGAAATTAGCCGTGTCAACTTGCAGATAGGGTTACACAATGAAAAAGTACAAGATGTATGTGGCAATTTCATGGAACATCGCAAAAAAGGAGAGGCAGCGGTGAGCCTATACAGTGTGCTATGGTACGTCACTCCTCCATTGCAATCATCGTGACATGTTATTTGTATGCCAGTTCTATTAGCCAAGTTTCTTAGGGACAGTTATTACGAGTTATCCTAAGAAAATAAGCACCTGTGAATATAAGCTCCATGTAATAAGCCAACCAGTTCTTTTCATTGCGTTTTCAGCTTATCTTTGGTATGATCAGTGGAAAGTCTAGATTGCATTATATATTTTTCATTTTGCTGCCCATATGGAAATTAATTTGACTTGCAAACATCACAAATTGAACCCAGTGCAGTAATTAATATGATAGGAAAACAGACCATCACTATTTGCTCAAAATGCAAATACAAAGATACCATCTACTTGGCACAATCTACTTTGGTCAATGTTTTCCATAGAGATCCCATTGCCTAATTTAAACGAAGAACGCATGACCCACATTTAAATGAAGAACAATTATTTATTGAAATTCGATGGTCCAAGTGGCTGGTTATTATCATATAGCAGCACCACCTGAAAGCATCATATAGCAGCAGCAGCAGCTCATAGCAACTCATCATACAGCAGCAGCAGTCTGCAATTCATCATATACCAGCAGCAGCTCATAGCAATTCATCATATAGCAGCAGCAGGAGCAGCTCATAGCAATTCATCATATAGCAGCAGTAGGAGAGCTTGTAGCAACTCATCATATAGCAGCAGCAGCAGCTCATAGCAATTCATCATATAGCAGCAGCAGCTCATAGAAACTCATCATATAGCAGCAGCAGCAGCTCATAGCAATTCATCATATAGCAGCAGCAGGAGCAGCTCATAGCAATGCATCATATAGCAGCAGCAGAAGCAGCTCATAGCAATTCATCGTATAGTGGATCAGAATGAAAATTTGGCAAAAAATCAGAGAAGATCCTCACCTTGTTGGATGAGCTCATCCTTCAACAGCACCTCAAGGCCATGGCCTGGGAGGAGGGGAGGGGGAACAAGGTGCCTTCTGCCGCAGTGTGGCATCAGCCGTAGTTGTGCAGCGCCCGCCGGAGTAGTGCGTTGGACGAACCACAGTGGAGCAGCTGCTTGAGACCATGAGAATGAGGGGCGGCGCCAGATGGAGGAGCAGCCAAGGAGATTTGCCCCTTCCGCCGGCCATGTAGCCTAGCTGGACAAAACATCATCGAGGACCAGGCCAGATGGGACCAGTGGCGACGGCTTGCTGGAGGAACCCTAGTGCTGCAGGCAGGGATCGAGGTAGAGGGAAAGGGGAGAGGAGATGCAAGCGGGCAGGGCAGTGAATGCTTGCGTATTTGTTTTTACTTGAGGGTCAGGTGTGACACGGGCGTCAACAGTTGCATTTTGAGTGTAATATAGGCAGACAACAGAGTCATTTCACTATTCCCCTTCCCTTCAATTTTTAGTGAGGTTCTACCCGAAACACCCCCCTCCAAAGCGAAATTAGTTAAGCCCAAGCCCATAACTCAAAATTGACTTCTTTATATCTTTTATGGCTTATTTTGACAATATGCCCTGAAAAGGCGGAATCGAACTGGCCCTTAACCTGCAATTCAATTGTGCGTGCAATGATGAATCACTCCTGCCTGCTATCTGTACATTTAGGCATCATCATACATGGCATAACCTAATACATGTGCATTCCATTGTAGAATCTGGAATATGCAATGTTTATGTTAGTTCATACGTTGCACATGATGTTTAAATGCCCCTTAAATCTGGTCAGTCAAGTGATGGTCTTTAAGCCTCCTTCTTTGCTTCTTTTCTTGATATGTAAGATTTGCTCACACATCTGTTCAATTGCTTGTTTGCATCAGCCAGCCATACTAGGACTGTTTGCTTTGATTACTTGTTGTTCTTGACCTAACACTCTAACAGAGCTTGTCAACGATTTAAACACTAAGGGCTGCTGTAGTGGGGCCTTGTCTAACTCATAGGTGACATAAAGGTTTGGCTGTACACTACAGTAGGCTCTCCAAGAGTACCTGGAGATCCAGTTCGAAGGTATGCCTAGTTTTTACATAGTGCAGACATAGTAAATGCTCATTTCATTGTGTGCAAGTGCAAGAGATGCGGCATGTTTCATTATGTGGTGTTGTTTTGTTATAATCTCATCCTTTTGTGTTCACAGACTGGAAAGTATGCATATTTATCTTCCAAGGAGACGAGTAACTAGTTTGTGTCACCTTGCAGAGGGGGTGCAATGAAGATAAGATTGAGGATTTCCAAGTACAAGATGTTAGGAAGGAGCCTTGCAAGAGAAGTAGGAGCTGCGCTGAGCCTCTTCAACCTGCTAAGGTAAGTCACTGTATGCAACTCAACAGTTCAATTCCTTGTTTGTTTCAGGCATAGTTAATTTTCTCTTTTCAATTGCTTTATTTGTCCTCACTTAATGAGATGCCCAAATAATTATGCCTGATGTTCGGTACTTGTATCACTATTAGTTGACATAATTAAAGGCCTTACCATTTAATTACTCTGCCGAAGTGTGCCTGAAGCTTTGAAGTCTATTAACCAACTATTATTGCATGAGGCTCACAATCTAGTTTATACTACGCTAATGATTGCATAGTTTTGCCTGCTGTAGTATGTTTGTATGAAACCCTCTGCTGTTCATTATGCTCCCTAAGACTTTAATTGAGGTACAGAATGGCCAACTGCTTGCTTACTTATACGCAACGTGCTGTCTAAATTTGTAACTTGTCTGTGTTTTCGATTGGGCCCCAACATCATGCTCCTCTGGTGAGCTAAGAGGGATTTCTGTATGCAGGCTGCACAGACTATCTTTTTTATAATTTTTAAAATATCACCTGCTTATGCTTCATGACGTGTAACATTTTTTTGTGAAAGTGACGTGTAACATTATTGTTAGTCCTGTTTTGCCATGTAGTACAAAATAGTGTCTTGTTCGCTTCACTGTTGTAACTATATTTTTGCCCTAGTCATGTGTACTTACAGAAACATTTCAGGATGAAGTGACATCAACACAAAAATCTGCGAGCAGTGCGGCATGGCCGTTACCGAATGATTATGGATTGGAATTGGAATGTGCTGATGTTCTCGAGCATCAACTAGAGGTGGCAAGACAACGTGTACATGATTGTCAACGTATAATCAACAAGTTGAGACTGGACATGCAGGTATTAGATGCAGGAGTCAAAAAAATGAAACAAGACACCGAGGTAACCATGAAGGAATTGGAGATTTTGCAGACTGAAATTTGTGCTATCTGAATCCGGACCAATCCTATTTTCTGAAGAGATTATAGTTCAAATGGAGTTAAGTTGATGCCCGTCCATGATGTATGAGCTGTATTTGCCCAGTGTATGTAATTTGCTGTTTGTGTATGCTTTATTATCACTTGTGCCGAACCATAATGCCCAGTGGGTAGAATCGGCTGTAATTTCTTTATTGTATAGTGTAGGATTATTCTACCTTTCTATGCCTTGATCTCTTTGTTGTATAGTGTATGCTTTTTAGAGGTGATAGTATTGAGTAGGATAATTCTTTGAATATGCTATATCGTTCAAACGGGGGCCAACTCGCCCGACCATGGCCCTTCATGGGCCGTCAGATCCATGGGCCTTCTTCGTCTCGTAGGATCCATGGGCCTTCGACGTCTCGCAGGATCCATGTGCCTTCTACGTCTCGCAGGATCCATGGGCCTTCTACGTCTCGCAGTGTCCATGGGCCTTCTACGTATCGCACGATCCATGGGCCTTCTACGTCACGTAGGATCGATGGGCCGCCGACTCATTTATGGGTCTTGTACTGGCCTTTAATGGGCCGTAGACGGGCCTATAATGGAAATTGTACGTTTTTATGGGCTAACCATAACAGGCCGTTAATAGGCCGTATTTGGTGATGCTATGAAAATGGCCCAACAGACTAACGGACCACAAACGGGCCGACTGTAACGACGGGCTGAATTTGGCCCACAAGCAGAAAATGACAGTAACGGGTCGTAAGTAACCAAATGCTGCAAATGAGCCCAAGAATAAATGGGCCCTCAGAAGGCCGAAAGTTAACTTGGGATGGAAATGGCCCAACGGAATAACGGCCCGTTAATGGGTATAAAGTGTTACACTGTTCATTACGGGCCAGTTTCACTGCGGGCCATTAATGGGTGTAAAGTAATACACTGTTCATTACGGGCCAGTTTCAGCACGGGCCGCTAATGGGCCAAGAGTTACAAAGGGCCTCATATGGGCCGAAAGACGTCATGGGCCATACATGGGCCAGAAGTGAAAACGGGCTGGAATCATATTGGATGGCCCAGATGACGCTGCTGGGCCTAATTTGCATAGGGCGTAACGGGCCTTGGGTTAGCGGGCTGTAAATGGGCTATATGCTAATAGGTCATTAACAGGCTTTCCATGGGACGGCCCGCCAGCTTTTGACCAAGTCAAACGGGCCGGCCTTTTCACAGGAATGGGCCACTGTTGGGCCGTGCCACGTGTCGATGTATCATAGGCGCCTTCTGTCCAGTGAGTGGATGACATCTGTCCCAATGATGAGCCGACACGTGTTTCCTCCAGCCAATGATGATTTTACACGTGGAAAATCCCCATTGGTCGGGGCTGTTAACGGGTTATCGGATCCAAAACCCGACCCGAAAGCTTAACGGCGTTCCGTTACGGTGGATGCCACGTGTCGGTCACCCTTGACGAAAGCACTTCTGTGACGCGCGATTTATCATCATGGAAGTGGGATGATAATTTTGGTAATTTCATGGAACACTTCTATGACAGCACAGGTATGACTATCTCGATTCTGTCATAAAATCGTCATGGATGTACATGCATGACAAAAAATGCGACCTACTGTGACAAACACGTATCATCACGGAAGTGTATTTTTTTGTAGTGAGAGGGATCGCCTTTTCGCCCAACCTGCTGATAAACTGGCTCAAAGCCGCAATACGACCCGCCAAGCGTTGAACATCATTGATACATGCCGGTTTAGCCAGAGATGTGATAGCTTTAATCTTTTCCGGATTGGCCTCAATGCCCCGATTGGACACCAGAAATCCCAAGAGCTTGCTGGCCGGTACACCAAAGACACACTTAGCCGGATTGAGCATCATTTTATAAATTCTCAGATTGTCAAAGGTTTCTTTGCTAATCAGATATGAGTGTCTTCGCCTTCCTAGACTTTACCACAATATCATCCACATAGGCATGAACATTGCGCCCAATCTGAGTATGAAGACAATTCTGCACACAGTGTTGATAAGTTGCCTGGGCACTCTTGAGCCCAAAAGGCATAGATACATAACAGAAGGCTCCAAAGGGAGTAATGAAAGTTGTCTTCTCCTGGTCCTTAACTGCCATCTTGATCTGATGATAACCAGAATAAGCATCCAAGAAACTCAAACGCTCACAACCCGCCGTAGCATCAATGATTTGATCAATATGAGGGGGGGGCAAAGGGATCAGCTGGGCAAGCCTTGTTCAAATATGTGTAATCCACACACATACGCCAAGTGCCGTTTTTCTTAAGTACTAGCACCGGATTAGCCAACCACTCTGGGTGAAACAATTCCACGATAAAACCTGCTGCCAGGAGCCGGGTTACCTCTTCTCCAATGGCCTTGTGCCGCTCCTCATTAAAGCGGCGTAGAAACTGTTTGAGAGGTTTGAACTTCGGATCAATATTAAGAGTTTGCTCAGCGAGTTCCCTCGATACACCTGGCATGTCAGAAGGCTTCCATGCAAAGATGTCCCGGTTCTCACGGATGAACTTGATGAGCGCGCTTTCCTATTTGGGATCCAAGTTGACGCTGATGCTGAACTGCTTGGATGAATCGCCAGGAACAAAATCAACCAGTTTAGTCTCATCAGCCGATTTGAATTTCAAAGCCGGATCATGCTCCGTAGTGGGCATCTTTAGAGAGGTCATGTCTGCCGGATCAACATTATCCTTATAAAACTTAAACTCTTCCGTTGCATAGACCGATTCAGCATACGCCGCATCACCTTCCTCACACTCCAGAGCAATATTACGGCTACCATGAACCGTGATGGTCCCCTTGTGACCCGGCATCTTGAGGTGCAGATAAACATAACACGGCCTTGCCATGAATTTAGCATAAACCGGCCGTCCAAATAAAGCATGGTACGGGCTTCTGATCTTGACCACTTGAAAGGTCAGCGTCTCGGACCTAGAATCATGATCATCTCCAAAAACCACCTCCAGAGCTATCTTACCAACTGGGTAAGCCGATTTACCAGGCACCACTCCGTGAAAAACGGTGTTTGACGGCCTAAGATTCTTATCTGTCAACCCCATACGCCGGAAGGTTTCATAGTACAAGATATTGATACTGCTCCCTCCGTCCATGAGCACCTTAGTGAACTTATAACCTCCCACCTGCGGTGCAACCACCAAAGCTAGGTGACCTGGATTGTCAACCCGGGGCGGATGATCCACTCTGCTCCAGACAATAGGCTGCTCAGACCAGCGTAGATAACGGGGCACTGCCGGTTCAACAGAGTTGACTGCCCTTTTTATGGAGTTTCTGATCTCGCTTGCACAAACTAGTAGTGAAGACATGATACTGTCCACCGTTTAACTGCTTTGGGTTGCTCTGATAACCCGACTGCTGTTGATTTCCCTGATTACCCTGTTGATGGTTACCACCTTGGTTATTCTGATTGCCCTGATTATTCTGAAACCCTGAGTTTGAACCTCCACCACCATAACCCGGCCCATGGAACCCTGGACCGGAACCACCAGATGGACCCTGATCATACCGGAAAAGATCAGAGTTCTTGAATTCCCTCATGATGTGGCAATCCTTCCAAAGGTGCATGGCTGGAGCCTCCTTTGTCCCGTGCTTTGGGCAAGGCTAGTTTAACAGCCGTTCCAGATTCATTCCTCCACCGCGCTGGGGCGGTTTACCCTTACGGCGCTGCATATTACCCTGCATATTGGTGTTAGCTACAAAATCAGAATTGTCCGCTTTACGCTTACCATTATTTTCGTGGCCCGCCTGGTTATGCTGTCCTTTTGAACCGGCATTCTTCTTTCCCTTCTCCTGTTTCTCTTCATCAGAATCAGGGTCCTTGGTATTATCAGAATCAACATACTTAACCAGAGCCGCCATGAGTGTCCCCATATCATTGCAGTGACGCTTGAGCCGTCCCAATTTCATCTTAAGTGACTTAAACCGGAAATTGCCTTCCAACATCACAATTATTGTATCCGGATTGATGTGGCCTGACAGGTGCAAAATTTCTGAAACCCGGCACACCCAATGGGTTGTTGATTCATTCTCTCCTTGGACACAAGCTGCCAGATCTACAATGGACATAGGCTGCTTGCATGTATCTTTGAAGTTTGCTATGAACTTGGCCTTCAACTCATCCCATGAATTGATCGAGTTAGCAGGCAGGCTCTTCAACCAGGTGCGAGCCGTTCCTTCTAGCATCATGGTGAAGTACTTTGCACATGCCGCTTCATCCACATTTAGCATTTCCATCACTATCTCCTAACTTTCAACCCACGCCTCGGGGTGCTGATCAGCGGTATAGTTGGGCACCTTGCATGGCCCTTTGAAATTTTTGGGCAACCATACATTACGGAGAGCCGGGATCAGACACGGCACTCCCCAGGAGCTGAAGGCAAGCCCGGTCCCTCGTTCCACTAACGCCGCTGGCTGAACCAGGGCGGGTTGATGACAACCCGCATGTTGCGCTACTAATGCAGCCTCCCTTCGCTCTCTACCATTATCCACCACATCCTGAGCATTCAAACCACCGTTCGCCGGATTAGGCCCTCGAGGAGCATCACGATGCCGCGCACTGCTTGACATGGCCAGTTCGTCTATGTGCCTGCTATAACTCTTGCTCGGACGAGGGGTTGAATGTATTCTGTCTTGGCTGTAGGAATAAGCCTATTGCTGTACAACGGTGGTTTGAAGAAGATCCCTGGCTCGTTGAGTCTCAATCGCTACTAATGAATCACCCTCCATCGTAATAGCCGCCAAACGTGATATTGCTGCAATCATATTATCCAAAGGGCTAGAAAAGTGACCCGGTGGTGTTGCTACATATTGCGGCGGGTTGTCCGTCCGTCGAGGCGGGTCCATCGCCCGTGGCTGATCCAGCGCCGCTCCAGGTGCCTCGGTCCGGTTTACTCCTGCCGGATTGCTAGGCCCAGCTCCTGGTGTACCGAAGAGATTCAGACCTTCATAAATTTGCGGTAGTCGAGATCGGTACTTCCTTCTCATAACGCTGTTTGATGCGTTCTGATCCAACATTAGCCGGTAATTATGTGCTTGGATTTGCTGTGATTGGGCATCTAAAGCGGCCCGCTCTTCATCCATCCTGGCCTCCTCAGCCGCCAAGTCCGCCTTGGCCTGAGCTATCTGGTCCTTTAGCTTTGAGACATCCACATTATACTGATCTTAAGTCTCCAGAGTCACCACTGTAGTCAATAATGCCGTCAAGGCGTACAGTAAACCGGCCAGAACTTGAGCCGGCCGGCGCGCCGGGCCTCCTGCCGTGGCTGCCGATCCGGAGAGCATTGCTGCTGTAGATGAAGATTGCACGGTGGGCTGCGTACCAGCCATGAAGATTGCAACCCGGTTTGGCGGTTCAAGGGGACCCGGAATACTGTCGCCATCGGAGTATCCCTCAAACCAGCCATCGTGCAGCTGGTATAGCGACTGAGGGAGTCCTGGACTAGGGGGTGTCCGGATAGCCAAACTATCATCATCGGCCGGACTCCAAGACTATGAAGATACAAGATTGAAGACTTCGTCCCGTGTCCGGATGGGACTTTCCTTGGCGTGGAAGGCAAGCTTGGCAATACGGATATGTAGATATCCTACCATTGTAACCGACTCTGTGTAACCCTAGCCCTCTCCGGTGTCTATATAAACCGGAGGGTTTTAGTCCGTAGGATGAACAACAATCATACCATAGGCTAGCTTCTAGGGTTTAGCCTCCTTGATCTCGTGGTAGATCTACTCTTGTACTACCCATATCATCAATATCAATCAAGCAGGAGTAGGGTTTTACCTCCATCGAGAGGGCCCGAACCTGGGTAAAAACATCGTGTCCCTTGTCTCCTGTTACCATCCGCCTAGACGCACAGTTCGGGACCCCCTACCCGAGATCCACCGGTTTTAACACCGACAGTGACTCGGTCTTGCCAGTGGACGATTCACCATCTGAGTAGATGGCTGTCTCACCATCGGACACCAGTTTAGATTCCGCACCATGGATGAATCCCACGAACGCACGCATCACGGCAGGCTGAACCCGGGCAGGACTTGCACGCTGAGTCGTCTCGACGAGGTCGGTGGAGATGTCCGGCTCAGGGCCCGGTTCGCCGATCTTGCCAATGAAAACATGAATTCCACCAAAGGGGACCCGGTACCCGTACTCGATTGAGCCGGCCTTGGGGCCGCATCCTGCATCATCGATGTAGAGGTACCGCGATGACTCTTGGTCATCCGGCCTACCACGTACCCCTTGAGTCCTTCAAAGCTGCCCTTCAAGAACTCGAAACCATCGTGCGATAGCCCACGGTGGGCGCCAACTGTCGTGGAAATATCACGTCAGATGTCCTAGCGGAAGGACTTAGTCGTGGAGCTATCGCAACGAGAGTAGCTTGAAGGGGTTAAACCGGACAAGGGACACGAGAGCTTATACTAGTTCGGCCCCTTCGATGAAGGAAAAAGCCTATGTCTAGTTGTGATGGAATTATTGGGGTTTCGATGACCAGGGAGCAAATACGCTTTGCGTGAGTCTCGAGTTGTTGTCTGTTGTCCCTGAACCGCCGGCGGGTCGTCCCTTTATATACACAGGTTGATGCCCGGCCGGTTTACAGAGTCCCGAGGCCGACTCATACAAGTGTTCGGCTCAGTCTCTCCCTTTCCCTAACTTACAATACAAGTTATACAATTATGGCGGTTTACCACTATGAGCCCTAATCTGCCTTTGGGCTCTGGGCCTCTAAGCTTTATCAGTAAAGCACCATCTTGTCTTCATGGGCTTCAGTATAGTTGAGCGTGAACCGGCCCCTCATGGGCGGTTTACACTCAGTAGTTATATCATCAACACCATGCCTACTGTACCATATCATTTCTACAATTTATATTGAGCAATATAAGCCACAGAAACTAGAAAACAAGCAAACTATGCATTGAAAACAGAATCTGCCGGAAACAGAACAGTCTGTAATGATCTAAACCACAACCATACTTATGATACTCCAAATTTTTTGGAAAATTAGGGCGACCTAGTAAATTTGTATATAAATCTTGAGTGAGAAATTCAGATCAAAATCACGCTTCTGTGATTTTTTAAAATTCTTGCAATGAGCGCAAAAGTTTCTGTTTTTCAGCAAGATCAAATCAACTATCACCGTAAGCCATCCCAAAGGTCTTACTTGGCACTTTATTGACTCAAAAGCTATAAAACATGATTACTACAATAGCTTGATCATGTGAACACACAAAACAATAAGGATAAATATTAGGTTGTCTCCCAACAAGCGCTTTTCTCTAATGCCCTTTTTAGCTAGGCATGATATTATAATGATACTCTTCCGAGCCCAATTCCGATGATAGGCTTATTCATACTAAAAAATATATAAGTGAAGTTCATGGAGCATTCTATAATTAATATAGATTGAAAAATATCCAAGCTCAAAATATATAAGTGAAGCACACGAAGCATTCTATAAAGTCATACTCAAAAGATTTAAGTGAAGCACAAAGAGTATTCTATAAAGCCATACTCAAAAGATTTAAGTGAAGCACATGAATCATTCAATAAATCAATGAAGGACCATCTCGTACTATCATGGTGCATAAAGTAAAAGAAAAGAAAATTAAACACAAAAGATGCGTATCGTGTGAACAAAACAAAAACCAAGGTATACCGATAATTGTTGAAGAAGAAAGATGGGATGCCAACCGGGGCATCCCCGCTTAGATGCTTGAGTATCCTCGAAATATTTACTTGGGGTGCCTTGGGCATCCCCAAGCTTGAACTCTTGCCTCTCCTTATTCTTCTCATATTGGTAACTCCTCGTTCTTCGAACACATCATCCACACAAAACTTAACAAAAAACTTTGTGAGATCGGTTAGTATAATAAAGCAAACACTACCTTTAGGTACTGTTGTAAACTCATTCCAAATACATATTAGCATTATATCTACTGCATTCCAACTTCACCATGGTTTGTACCCCCCGATACTACCCATAGAGTCATCAGAATAAGTGAACAACACATAGAAAACAGAATCTGTGAAAAACAAGACAGTCTGTAGTAATCTGGAAACTTCGTATACTTATATAACTCCAATAATTCTAAAAAAATAGAAAAATCTAAACAAATTGTATAGGAGTACTGTGCAAAAAGTTTCAGAATATTTTGACATTCTAGTAAAATATGTAAATTCATGCACTACAGCCAAAGTTTCTGTTTTTGCACCAAACGTAGCAAACAAGCAATCCAGACATCCTAAAACCAAATCTTGGCACATTATTTTTATAATACAATTGATATATAAGCGGATTATTATTTTGAGAAACTTACATGAAAAATTCTACATTGTTTCCATGAGCATGAACACAAGTGTTCAAGGTCGACCCTCACTTCTCCAATGCATAACCTTCCAATCACTTCTCTATTTGACAAAGTTTTTAGGAATAAGAGGCATGTAATATATTTTTTGTATTTTCATTCTTTTAGTTTTTTTGTTTGTTTCACCCACAATTAAATAAAACAAAAACAAAGGGAAAACAAAATCTACTTAGTGAAGAAAGCAAACAAGCACACACAAGAATATCAACCCCACATTATTGCTCCCCGACAACAACGCCAAAAAAGTGCTTGATAATCCCCAGGTGCAAGGAATCATCGTAGAAATTTCCAAAGATGGAAGTGATAAGTATGGAGTGTCGAACCCACAAGGAGCTAAAGGTAAGATCAATATTCTCTCAAGTCCTATCTTCCACTGATACGACTCTACGTACACCTAACATTTGCTTCCATCTAGAAACGAGAAATAAAACTATGTTGTGGGTATGAAGAGGATAGCTTTGCATGATATCGGACAACTAAAATATAAAAGTAGGTGTTGTTAATATAAAGCTATAATATATTACTATATATTATAAATAGCGAGCGTGGAATAATGATGGGTCGTTGTGCGGAACTGTCCTAGGCAATTGTTAACAAGATCGGTAGTCATGCATTATTGCAATTTCATATGAGGGAGAGGCATAAGCTAACATACTTTCTCTTCTTGGATCATATGCACTTATGATTGGAACTCTAGCCAACATCCGCAACTACTAAAGATCATTAAGGTAAAACCCAACCATAGTATTAAAGTATCAAGTCCCATTTATCCCATACGCAACAACCCCCTTACTTGGGTTTATGCTTCTGTCACTCAAGCAACCCACTATAAGCGAATAATTAATGTATTGCAACACCCTACAGCGGGAATCCTCCACATGTGCGTGGTACGGAAGGCACCATAGGATAGCACCAAAATAAAACATACAACTCAAACCAATCTAGATCATCAATCCACCCAAAAGACAAACGAAATCTACTCAAAACATCATAGGATGGCAACACATTATTGGATCATAATATGTGGCATAAAGCACCATGTTCAAGTAGGGATTACAGTAGGGTGCGGGAGAGTGGACCGCATACAAGAGATGAGGATGGTGATGTTGATGAAGACAATCACCGCGGTGATGGTTCCCCTGATGGCACTCTGGCGCCACCGTGAGAGAGGGGGAGAGATTCTCCCCCTTGTGCTTCCTCCTCCATGGCCTTCCCCCTAGAAGGGAAGAGGTTCTCCCTCTGGTCCTTGGCCTCCATGGCGATGATGGCCCCCTCCGGGATCCTCCTCCATAGCCTCCGGTGATGATGGCCCGCTCCGGTAGGATGACGGAGAGGGCCTAGATTGATTTGTCGTGGCTACAGAGGCTTGCGGCGGTGGAACTCCTGATCTAGGTTTCGTTCTAAGGTTTTTGGGATTTATAGGAGGTGTTGGTATCAGGGACAAGTCAAGGGGGCCCGCGAGGTGATGACAAGGTAGGGGGCATGCCCTAGGGGGGCACCCCCACCCTTGTGGTTGCCCCGGGACTCCTCTGGTATCTTTTCGCTCTAATATTCTTTATATTCTCCGTAAATTTTCAGCCCATTCTGAGAATTTTTATTTTCGCACAAAAACAACAACACAATAGTTCTGCTGAAAACAACGCCAGTCTGTGTTAGTTCTAATCAAACCATACCAAAATCATATAGAATTGTTGTAAACATGACATGAATACTTCATAAATTGTAGATACATTGGAGACTTATCAATATGTTAGTGCAATTGGTATGAGATGATTCTGATGTTTACAAGCTTCAGGGGGAGTGTGTTCCTGAACGATAACTTGTTTGACATTCTTAGATCTTCGATATTGCAATCTTTTCCTTTATGAGTGTTTTCTATATGTATGGTTTCTAATAGAAGGTTTTTAATGAGGCTATAGTAATACATGCACTGTGACATGTCAATTTCCTCTTATTTTCCACTGCATTTCTGGAAGGGCGCTTATAGGCGCCAGTCAGCCGGCGCACTTTCGGCTGGTCGCACCCCAGCCACTCGATTTAGCTGATGTCGTCCGTTAGATCTGGTCCCGAGACACAAAAAAATGAAGTGTTGTTCCCCTATTCCCGTAGTCTAGCTCGGGAGGAATCATTCTGCTCGCATGCACATCCTCCATGATCACATCCGTCGACTCCTCCCATCGTGCTCCGATGATGACGAGCATGACAGTCAGGCTCGTCTCCCTCCCCTCGCTTATCCTTCACAAAACAATACACACACCCAACGTCTTCAGCGGGAATGCCTCCTACAGCCTGCTTGATACGTCTCTGTCATATCTATAATTTTTTATTTTTCCATGCCAATATTATATAACTTTCACATACTTTTGGAAACATTTTATATCATTTTGTGGGACTAACATATTGATCCAGTGCCCTGTGCCAGTTCCTGTTTGTTGCATGTTTTTTGTTTCGCAGAATATCCATACCAAACAAAGTCCAAACGCGATAAAAATTTACAGAGATTTATTTGGAATATATGTGATTTTTGGGAAACATAATAAATGCGAGACGATGCCTGAGGGGCCCAAAAGCCCTAGGGGCGCTCCCCTACCCTGGGCGCGCTTGGCAGGCTTGTGACTGCCTCGTAAGGTGGTTGTTGCCCTTCTTCGGCCGTAATAAGGATAATATCTGGTTAAAAATCATGTTAAAATTTCAGCCCAATCGGGGTTACGGATCTCCAAGAATTTAAGAAACAGTGAAAGGCCAAAACACAGAATGCAGAAACAGAAGGAAACAGAGAGAGATCCAATCACAGAGGGGCTCCCCCCTGCCACCGTCATGGAGGCCATGGACCAGAGGGGAAACCCTCCTCCCATATAGGGGGAGGTCAAGGAAGAATAAGAAGGAGGGGGGTTCTCTCCCCCTCTCTCTTGATGGCACCGAAACACCGCCGGGGCCATCATCGTGACGGCGATCTACACCAACAACTTCTCCATTGTCATCACCAACTCTCCTCCCCTCTATGCAGCGGTGTAACACCTCTTCTCCCTGCTATAATCTTTACTTAAACATGGTGCTCAATGTTGTATATTATTTCCCAATGATGTATGGCTATCCTACAATGTTTGAGTAGATCCGTTTTGTCATATGGGTTGATCGATGATCATGATTGGTTTGAGTTGTATGTTTTATTATTGGTGCTATCCTATGGTGCTCTCCGTGTCGTGCAAGCGTGAGGGATCCCCATTGTAGGGTGTTGCAATATGTTCATGATTCACTTATGGTGGGTTGCTAGAGTGACAGAAGCTTAAACCCGAGTAAGGGGGTTGTTGCATATGAGAGTAAAGAGGACTTGATACCTTATAATGCTATGGTTGGGTTTTACCATAATGCTCTTTAGTAGTTGCAGATGCTTGCTAGAGTTCCAATCATAAGTGCATATGATCCAAGTAGAGAAAGTATGTTAGCTTATGCTTGTACCTCATATAAAATTGCAATAATGATTACCGGTGTAGTTATTGATTGCCTAGGGAGAATTAACTTTCTTGTGACAAAAAGCTCTCTACTAAAACTAACTTAATTTCTTCTTTATCTAAATAGCCCCTAGCTTTTGTTTGCGTGTTCTTTATTATCTTGCAAACCTATCCCTTTACACCTACAACGTACTTCTAGTTTCATACTTGTTCTAGGTAAAGTGAACATAAATGTGCGTAGAGTTGTATCGGTGGTCGATAAAACTTGAGGGAATATTTGTTCTACCTTTAGCTCATTATTGGGTTCGACACTCTTACTTATCAAGAAAGGCCACAATTGATCCCCTATACTTGTGGGTTATCAAGACCTTTTTATGGCGCCATTGCCGGGGAGCGATAGCATGGGGTGAATATTCTCGTGTGTGCTTGTTTGCTTTATCACTAAGTAGATTTTATTTTCTATTCTAAGTTGTGCTCTATCTTTATTTATGGATATGGAACATGAAATACCAAAACAAATTAGGTGTACTTGCTACTCATGGAGATGGGGAACCTCCTAAAACCCTCGATGCTCGTTATGTGAAAAATATTAAACACTACTTTGACAATCCTGAGAAAACCCCATTCAACTTCATAATGGGAGACACATTGGATTAAAGTGAATATTTTAGGGATTATCACTTGCCTCAAAAGGGAAACTCTTATGGGATCAAATTGAAATGTTGCATTGGTATGCTTGGAATTTATGATTGAGATATGACTATACTTGTTGCCCTAGGATGAAGGCTCCACAGCTTCCATTTTCATGTAAATTTAATGATAATGAAACCATGTCTTCTTATTCTAATGGTATATATGATTACTATAATGTGGAACGAATAGAAGAATTTTTTGGTTTTAAGGGTGCTTATGAAATTGAATCTTTGTTTGAAAAGTGTGAAAATTATGATGATGTTGTTTACAGACCTCAAAATTATGCTAGCTTAAATATTGCTATGAGAATTATGAATATAATGCCGATAATAGTGATTTTATTGAGAAAGTCTCTGCCGTCCAAGAAGAGACTAATATTTTTCAGGAATCTATGAAAAAAGACAGTGTGAGCTCATTGGATGAAAAATATGATGAGGAGAGCGAACAACAACATGACAAGGAGCGGATTAGCTACCCATGCCCACCTTCTAATGAGAGTAACTCTTCAACTCATACATTGTTTAATTTCCCTTCGTGCTTCTCGAAGGATGAATGCTATGATAATTGCTATGATCCCTTGGATTCGTTTGAAATATCCCTTTTTGATGAAATTGATGCTTGCTATGCTTGTGGCCATGATGCCAATATGAATTATGCTTATGGAGATGAACTTGCTATAGTTCCTTATGTTAAACATGAGATTGTTTGATGCGGAGCATCCCGCGTTCATCCCCATGTACACTCTGACTACTCTCCAAGTCCCAAAAGGACATATGACAAGACCTCAACATTACGCCATTAGACACAAGGTGAACATGCTCCTCTCTGAACCTTCACTTTCTACATGTGAGACATGGCTACTACCTCCAACTTGTGTGCTATGCATGATCAGGAATTTAGAGGAAAGCCACGAAGCCACCACATCAAGCAGACGAGCTAGCGAAGGCGCCAAGTACAAGGACCAAGAGAAGAAGCTGCCTGAAGTCTACAGCCTCCGGACGACCGGACCCCGCCGGAAGTCCGACGCCTGGAGCTCCCACCAGCCTAAAGAGTCAGCCCGTGAATGCTACAGTGGCCGGACGACTGACGCAGACCGAATGTCCGACACACCCCAGGCCCCGGACGACCGAGCGCCACCGGACGACCGGCGCCACGGCAACAGAACGCTATTTAATGAAGTCCGACGACTACCGGACGTCCGGACCGTTCCGAGCCTCCGGACGTCCGACACCCACCGGACGTCCGACGCCTGTCTGTGCACAGAGTATCGGGCTGAGGCCCATGTATCCCCCAGTTACCCCTTCGTGGCCCTAGACTATATATACTCCTCCACCTCCTCCTAGTTTGGTTAGCGTTGATTTAGCTCATTTGTGAGATAGAGCCTCGCTCATCCATCCGTACCTACTCCTTCGCGAGGGACCGACACCTCTTCGGAGAAGATCCTTGTTGGATTCAAGACCTCCTTTTGGAGAAGACCATCTTCAAGACCTCCTAACGGAGAAGAACCGGTTACCCTATGTATCGTCCCTTGTTGGATTTGGATCTTGTATTACCTTGTGGCTCAATGATCTAGCGCATGTGTGACTTTATTCTTGTTGGTTGAGTGTTCTCTCGTGTTTTTCCCTCGTTCTCCTCCTCGTGTTCTTCGTGTTCCTCATAGGGATCCGCTCCAACTGTGAAAGATCGGCCTCTAGGGTTCTACCCTACATCATCTTGGTATCATGAGCCACGTTGATCACGTTTTTGGAGCCCCTACCCTTTGTTTGCTAGCTTGATTTTGTTGATTTCGTCCTAAACCCGAAAACCCCCACCAAAAATAGCCCCAATTTTTTTTATGATTTGTCGGTTTGATAATGTTTTGTTGATTTTTGATCAGCGGATTTGCTTGGTTTTGAGTGGATCTAGCATCTCCCCAAGTTTCCCCGTCTTCCATCCATCAAATCCCGCGAATTTTGTGTTGGGGAATGTAGTAATTTCAAAAAATTCCTATGCACACGCAAGATCATGGTGATGCATAGCAATGAGAGGGGAGAGTGTTGTCCACGTACCCTCGTAGACCGAAAGCGGAAGCGTTAGAACAACGTGGTTGATGTAGTCGTACGTCTTCACGGCCCGACCGATCAAGCACCGTAACTATGACACCTCCGAGTTCTAGCACACGTTCAGCTCGATGACGATCCTCGGACTCCGATCCAGCAGAATGTCAAGGAAGAGTCCCGTCAGCACGACAGCGTGGTGACGATCTTGATGTTCTACCATCGCAGGGCTTCACCTAAGCACCGCTACAATATTATCGAGGATTATGGTGGAGGGGGCACCGCACACAGCTATGAGACCAAGAGATCAATTGTTGTGTCTAGAGGTGCCCCCCTACCCCCGTATATAAAGGAGCCACGGGGGAGGGGTGGCCGAGTAAGGAGGGGCGCGCCAAGCCCCCCTCTCCTTGTCCTATTCGGACTAGGGGGGAGGGGGCACGGCCCAGCCCTTGCCTCCTCTCTTCCTCTCCACTAGGGCCCATGTAGGCCCATTAAGCCTCTGGGGGGTTCCCGTAACCTCCCGGTACTCCGGTAAAATCCCGATTTCACCCGGAACACTTCCGATATCCAAATATAGGCTTCCAATATATCAATCTTCATGCCTCGACCATTTCGAGACTCCTCGTCATATCCATAATCACATTCGGGACTTCGAACAAACTTCGGTACATCAAAACTCATAAACTCATAATATAACTGTCATCGAAACCTTAAGCGTGTGGACCCTACGGGTTCGAGAACTATGTAGACATGACCTAGAACTGTTTCCGGTCAATAACCAATAGCGGAACCTAGATGCTCATATTGGCTCCTACATATTCTACGAAGATCTTTATCGGTCAAACCTCATAACAACATACGTTGTTCCCTTTGTCATCGGTATGTTACTTGCCCGAGATTCGATCGTCGGTATCTCAATACCTAGTTCAATCTCGTTACCGGCACGTCTCTTTACTCGTTACGTAATGCATCATTCCGTAACTAACTCATTAGCTACATTGCTTGCAAGGCTTGTAGTGATGTGCATTACCGAGAGGGCCCAGAGATACCTCTCCGACAGTTGGAGTGACAAAACCTAATCTCGAAATACGCCAACTCAACATGTACCTTTGGAGACACCTGTAGAGCTCCTTTATAATCACCCAGTTACATTGTGACGTTTGGTAGCACACAAAGTGTTCCTCCGGTAAACGGGAGTTGCATAATCTCATAGTTATAGGAACTTGTATAAGTCATGAAGAAAGCACTAGCAACATACCAAATGATCAAGTGCTAAGCTACCGGAATGGGTCAAGTCAATCACATCATTCTCCTAATGATGTGATCCCGTTAAAAAAATGACAACACATGTCTATGGTTTAGGAAACATAACCATCTTTGATTAATGAGCTAGTCAAGTAGAGGCATACTAGTGACATTAAGTTTGTCTATGTATTCACACATGTATCATGTTTCCGGTTAATACAATTCTAGCTTGAATAATAAACATTTATCATGATATGAGGACATAAATAATAACTTTATTATTGCCTCTAGGGCATATTTCCTTCAGTATCCCACTTGCACTAGAGTCAATAATCTAGATTATACAGTAATGATTCTAACACCCATGGAGTCTTGGTGCTGATCATGTTTTGCTCGTGGAAGAGGCTTAGTCAACGGGTCTGCAACATTCAGATCCGTATGTATCTTGCAAATCTCTATGTCTCCCACCTGGACTTGGTCCTGGATGGAATTGAAGTGTCTCTTGATGTGCTTGGTCCTCTTGTGAAATCTGGATTCTGTCGGGGAAACTGATCCATGGACACCTATGGGGACCGGCGGACCGAGCCCCTTTCGGTTCGGCAGAGGGCGGAGGTCGCACAAAGAGCAGATCGAGGCAGTACACACGAGCAGTTTACCCAGCTTCGGAGCTCTCCGGAGAGATAACACTCCTACTGCTGCATCTATGTATATTCGGTGTTCTTGCTCGGGAGCGACGTGAGCTACCAGACCGAGCGTGGGAGCCTGCTAGCTTCGAATGAGTCGAACCCTTTCTACGTTGCGCATGGGCCTCCTTTTATACGCTCAAGGGGTCACCGACAGGTGGCAACGTAGGCTAGACGGGTAAAAATGGAAAAAGAGTGCGGTAGGTACAGCTACCTCTATTGTAGCCACAGCGTATCCTACCTAACTCTGACGGCAGGGGACAAGGGCATTGAATGCCTATCTGAGTCGCCCAAACAGTGCAAAAAGTGACCGTTAGGAGCGCCACCGTTTGCCACGATGGCCTCCTCTTCATCTCCGCTTGCCACCGCGTACCCGTGGTTGCACAGGCTCCCGCCACGCGCCCCTGAGAAAGCCTCAGGGTGACATGCGGGAGGATGCGCTGGAGCGCGGGCACAGAGTGGCAGCTGCCCCCCGGCAAGTATCTTGTCGGGGTCGTCGTCTTGTCGCGTCCGGAAGTTTGTCGCTCGCCGGACCTTGCCGGGACGCGCGGCGCGTCGCGGCAAGTTTCTTGAGGTGCCGTGGTTGGCCTTCCCGGCAAGCTCCTCTTGCTGGGGCCTTGTCTCTTTATCTTGAATACTTTGTTCTTGAATGGCTTCCCGGCAAGCTCCTCTTGCCGGGGTCTTGTCTTCTGAAGAGCCACAGAGTATCTTGGCGGTGACCTGGCGAGCCTTGCCGCGGGGTGCTGCAACTGCCCGTGCACAAGTTCGGGGTACTAGGGTACCCCTACCCTAGTACAGCGACAGATTCCTTTGCCAAGGTAATTGCACCAGTATTGTCACAGAAGATCTTCATTGGTCCCGATGCACTAGGTATGACACCTTGATCGGAAATGAACTCCTTCATCCAGACTCCTTCATTTGCTGCTTCCGAAGCAGCTATGTACTCCGCTTCACATGTAGATCCCGCCATGATGCTTCGTTTAGAACTGCACCAACTGACAGCTCCACCGTTTAATATAAACACGTATCCGGTTTGCGATTTAGAATCGTCCGGATCAGTGTCAAAGCTTGCATCGACATAACCATTTACGACTAGCTCTTTGTCACCTCTATAAACGTGAAACATATCCTTAGTCCTTTTCAGGTATTTCAGGATATTCTTGACCGTTGTCTAGTGATCCACTCCTGGATTACTTTGGTACCTACCTGCCAAGCTTATTGCTAAGCATACGTCAGGTCTGGTACACAGCATTGCATACATGATAGAGCTTATGGCTAAAGCATAGGGAACATCTTTCATTTTCTCTCTATCTTCTGCTGTGGTCGGGCATTGAGTTTGACTCAACTTCACACCTTGTAATACAGGCAAGAATCCTTTCTTTGCCTGATCCATTTTGAACTTTTTCAAAACTTTACCAAGGTATGTGCTTTGTGAAAGTCCAATCAAGCGTCTTGATCTATCTCTATAGATCTTGATGCTCAATATGTAAGCAGCTTCACCGAGGTCTTTCATTGCAAAACTTTTATTCAAGTATCCCTTTATGCTATCCAGAAATGCTATATCATTTCCAATTAACAATATGTCATCTACATATAATATTAGAAATGCTACAGAGCTCCCACTCACTTTCTTGTAAATACAGGCTTCTCCAAAAGTCTGTATAAAACCATATGCTTTGATCACACTATCAAAGCATTTATTCCAACTCCGAGAGGCTTGCACCAGTCCATAAATGGATCGCTGGAGCTTAAACACTTTGTTAGCACCTTTTGGATCGATAAAACCTTCCAGTTGCATCATACACAACTCTTGTTCCAGAAATCCATTCGGGAATGCAGTTTTGACATCCATTTTGCCAAATTTCATAATCATTAAATGCGGCAATTGCTAACATGATTCGAACAGACTTAAGCATTGCTACGGGTGAGAAAGTCTCATCGTAGTCAACCCCTTGAACTTGTCAAAAACCTTTCGCAACAAGTCGAGCTTTGTAGATAGTTACATTACCATCAGCGTTAGTCTTCTTCTTGAAGATCCATTTATTCTTGATGGCTTGCCGATCATCGGGCAAGTCAACCAAAGTCCATACTTTGTTCTCATACATGGATCCCATCTCAGATTTCATGGCCTCAAGCCATTTTGCGGAATCTGGGCTCATCATCGCTTCCTCATAGTTCGTAGGTTCGCCATGGTCAAGTAACATGACTTCCAGAATAGGATTACCGTACCACTCTGGTGCGGATCATACTCTGGTAGACCTACGAGGTTCGGTGGTAACTTGATCTGAAGTTTCATGATCAATATCATCAGCATCCTCACTGATTGGTGTAGTTGTCACAGGAACCGGTTCGTGTGATGAACTACTTTCCAATAAGGGAGCAGGTACAGTTACCTCATCAAGTTCTACTTTCCTCCCACTCACTTCTTTCGAGAGAAACTCCTTCTACAGAAAGGATCTGAATTTAGAAACAAAAATCTTGCCCTCAGAACTGTGATAGAAGGTGTACCCAATAGTCTCTTTTGGGTATCCTATGAAGACACATTTCTCCGATTTGGGTTCGAGCTTATCTGGTTGAAGTTTCTTCACAAAAGCATCGCAGCCCCAAACTTTAAGAAACGACAATTTTGGTTTCTTGCCAAACCACAGTTCATAAGGCGTCGTCTCAACGGATTTTGATGGTGCCCTATTTAACGTGAATGCGGCCGTCTCTAAAGCATAACCCCAAAATGATAGCGGTAAATCAGTAAGAGACATCATAGATCGCAGCATATCTAGTAAAGTACGATTACGATGTTCAGACACACCATTTCACTGTGGTGTTCCGGGTGGCGTGAGTTGCGAAACTATTCCGCATTGCTTCATATGTAAACCAAACTCGTAACTCAAATATTCTCCTCCACGATCAGATTGTAGAAATTTTATTTTCTTGTTACGATGATTTTCCACTTCACTCTGAAATTCTTTGAACTTTTCAAATGTCTCAGACTTGTGTTTCATCAAGAAGATATACCCATATCTGCTCAAATCATCTGTGAAGGTGAGAAAATAACGATACCCGCCGCGTGCCTCAATATTCATTGGACCACATACATCAGTATGTATGATTTCCAACAAATCAGTTGCTCGCTCCATAGTTCCGGAGAACGGCGTTTTAGTCATCTTGCCCATGATGCATGGTTCGCAAGTACCAAGTGATTCATAATCAAGTGATTCCAGAAGTCCATCTGTATGGAGTTTCTTCATGCGCTTTACACCAATATGACCCAAACGGCAGTGCCACAAATAAGTTGCACTATCATTATCAACTCTGCATCTTTTGGCTTCAACATTATGTGTGTATCACTACTATCGAGATTTAATAAAAATAGACCACTCCTCAAGGGTGCATGACCATAAAAGATATTACTCATATAAATAGAACAACCATTATTCTCTGATTTAAATGAATAACCGTCTCGCATCAAACAAGATCCAGATATAATGTTCATGCTCAACGCTGACACCAAATAACAATTATTTAGGTCTAAAACTAATCCCGATGGTAGATGTAGAGGTAGCATGCCGACCACGATCACATCGACTTTGTAACCATTTTCCACGCGCATCATCACCTCGTCCTTAGCCAATCTTTGCTTAATCCGTAGTCCCTGTTTCGAGTTGCAAATATTAGCAACAGAACCATTATCAAATACCCAAGTGCTACTGCGAGCATTAGTAAGGTACACATCAATAACATGTATATCACATATACCTTTGTTCACCTTGCCATCCTTCTTATCCGCCAAATACTTGGGGCAGTTTCGCTTCCAGTGTCCAGTCTGCTTGCAGTAGAAGCACTCAGTCTCAGGCTTAGGTCCAGATTTGGGTTTCTTCTCTTGAGCAGCAACTTGTTTGCTGTTCTTCTTGAAGTTCCCCTTCTTCTTCCCTTTTCCCTTTTTCTTGAAACTGGTGGTCTTATTGACCATTAACACTTGATGCTCCTTCTTGATTTCTACCTCCGTAGCTTTCAGCATTGCGAAGAGCCTGGGAATAGTCTTGTCCATCCCTTGCATATTATAGTTCATCACGAAGCTCTTGTAGCTTGGTGGCCGTGATTGAAGAATTTTGTCAATGACACTATCATCAGGAAGATTAACTCCCGGTTGAATCAAGTGATTGTTATACCCAGACATTTTGAGTATGTGTTCACTGACAGAACTATTCTACTCCATCTTACAGCTATAGAACTTATTGGAGACTTCATATCTCTCAATCCGGGCATTTGCTTGAAATATTAACTTCAAATCCTGGAACATCTCATATGCTCCATGACGTTCAAAACGTCGTTGAAGACCCGGTTCCAAGCCGTCAAGCATGGCACACTGAACTATCGAGTAGTCATCAGCTTTGCTCTGCCAGACGTTCTTAACATCGTCAGTTGCATCTGCAGCAGGCCTGGCACCCAGCGGTGCTTCCAGGACGTAATTCTTCTGTGCAGCAATGAGGATAATCCTCAAGTTACGGACCCATTCCGTGTAGTTGCTACCATCATCTTTCAACTTAGCTTTCTCAAGGAACGCATTAAAATTCAACGGAACAACAGCACGAGCCATCTATCTACAACAAACATAGACAAGCAAAATACTATCAGGTACTAAGTTCATGGTAAAATTAAGTTCAATTAATCATATTACTTAAGAACTCCCACTTAGACAGACATCTCTCTAGTCATCTAAGTGATGACGTGATCCAAATCAACTAAACCATGTCCGATCATCACGTGAGATGGAGTAGTTTCAATAGTGAACATCACTATGTAGATCATATAAACTATATGATTCACGTTCGAGCTTTTGGTCTCCGTGTTCCGAGGCCATATCTGTATATGCTAGGCTCGTCAAGTTTAACCTGAGTATTCCACGTGTGCAACTGTTTTGCACCCATTGTATTTGAACGTAGAGCCTATCACACCCGATCATCACGTGGTGTCTCAGCATGAAGAACTTTCGCAACGGTGCATACTCAGGGAGAACAATTCTTGATAATTAGTGAGAGATCATCTTAAAATGCTACCGTCAAACAAAGCAAGATAAGATGCATAAAGGATAAACATCACATGCAATCAATATAAGTGATATGATATGGCCATCATCATCTTGTGCTTGTGATCTCCATCTCCGAAGCACCGTCGTGATCACCATCATCACCGGGGCGACACCTTGATCTCCATCGTAGCATCGTTGTCGTTACGCCATCTATTGCTTCTACGACTATCGCTACTGCTTAGTGATAAAGTAAAGCAATTATAGGGCATTTGCATTTCACACAATAAAGTGACAACCATATGGCTCTTGCCAGTTGTCGATAACTTCGGTTACAAAACATGATCATCTCATATAATAAAATATAGCATCACGTCTTGACCATATCACATCACAACATGCCCTGCAAAAACAAGTTAGACGTCCTCTACTTTGTTGTTGCCAATTTTACGTGGCTGCTACGGGCTGAGCAAGAACCGTTCTTACCTACGCATCAAAACCACAACGATAGTTCGTCAAGTTAGTGTTGTTTTAACCTTCGCAAGGACCGGGCATAGCCACACTCGGTTCAACTAAAGTTGGAGAAACAGACACCCGCCAGCCACCTGTGTGCAAAGAACGTCGGTAGAACCAGTCTCGCATAAGCGTACGCGTAATGTCAGTCTGGGCCGCTTCATTCAACAATACCGCCGAACCAAAGTATGACATGCTGGTAAGCAGTATCACCTGTATCGCCCACACCTCACTTGTGTTCTACTCGTGCATGTAACATCTACGCATAAAACCTGGCTCGGATGCCACTTTTGGGGAACATAGTAATTTCAAAAAAAAATCCCACGCACACGCAAGTTCATGGTGATGCATAGCAACGAAAGGGGAGAGTGATGTCCACGTACCCTCATAGACCAAAAGCGGAAGCGTTAGAACAATGCAGTTGATGTAGTCATACGTCTTCATGGCCCGACCGATCAAGCACCAAAACTACGGCACCTCCGAGTTCTAGCACACGTTCAGCTCGATGACGATCCCCGGACTCCGATCCAGCAGAATGTCGGGCAAGAGTTCCGTCAGCATGACGGCATGGTGACGATCTTGATGTTCTACCGTCGTAGGGCTTCGCCTAAACACCACTACAGTATTATCGAGGACGATGGTGGAGGGGGGCACCGCACACGGCTAAGAGATCAAGAGATTAATTGTTGTGTCTAGAGGTGCCCCCTACCCCCGTATATAAAGGAGCCAAGGGGGAGGGGCGGTCGGCCAAGGAGGGGCGCACCAAGGGGAGTCCTACTCCCACCGGGAGTAGGAGTAGGACTCCCTTCTTTCCTAGTTGGAATACGAGAAGGGGGGAAGGAGGAGGGAGAGAGGAAGGAAAGGGGGGCACCGCCCCCTCTCCTTGTCCTATTCGGACTAGGGGGGAGGGGGCGCGGCCCAGCCCTTGCCTCCTCTCTTCCTCTCCACTAGGGCCCATGTAGGCCCATTAAGCCTCCGGGGGGTTCCGGTAACCTCCCGGTATTCCGGTAAAATCCCGATTTCACCCGGAACACTTCCGATATCCAAATATAGGCTTCCAATATATCAATCTTCATGTATCAACCATTTCGAGACTCCTCGTCATGTCCGTAATCACATCAGGGACTTCGAACAAACTTCGGTACATCAAAACTCATAAACTCATAATATAACTGTCATCGAAACCTTAAGCGTGCGGACCCTACGGGTTCAAGAACTATGTAGACATGACCTAGAACTATTTCCGGTCAATAACCAATAGCGGAACCTGGATGCTCATATTGGCTCCTTCATATTCTATGAAGATCTTTATCGGTCAAACCGCATAACAACATATGTTGTTCCCTTTGTCATCGGTATGTTACTTGCCCGAGATTCGATCATCGGTATCTCAATACCTAGTTCAATCTCGTTACCTGCAAGTCTCTTTACTCGTTACGTAATGCATCATTCCATAAATAACTCATTAGCTATATTGCTTGCAAGGCTTATAGTGATGTGCATTACCAAGAGGGCCCAGAGATACCTCTCCGACAGTCGGAGCGACAAAACCTAATCTCAAAATACGCCAACTCAACATGTACCTTTGGAGACACCTGTAGAGCTCCTTTATAATCACCCAGTTACACTGTGACGTTTGGTAGCACAAAAAGTGTTCCTCCGGTAAACGGGAGTTGCAAAATCTCATAGTTATAGGAACTTGTATAAGTCATGAAGAAAGCAATAGCAACATACTAAACGATCAAGTGCTAAGCTAATGGAATGGGTCAAGTCAATCACATCATTATCCTAATGATGTGATCCCGTTAATCAAATGACTACACATGTCTATGGTTTAGGAAACATAACCATCTTTGATTAATGAGCTAGTCAAGTAGAGGCATACTAGTGACATTAAGTTTGTCTATGTATTCACACATGTATCATGTTTCCGGTTAATACAATTCTAGCATGAATAATAAACATTTATCATGATATGAGGAAACAAATAATAACTTTATTATTGCCTCTAAGGCATATTTCCTTCATTTTGACCCCGAAATCTCCATTTTCCGCCCAAAATCGCACCCCGGATCTCAGATCTCACGTTGACCCCGACCCACCGGTTTACGGACGTCCGGACCCCCCCCCCCCCACGAAGCACCGGACATCTGTCATCCATCGGACGACTGGAACCGGCCAATAGAACAGAATTTATGGATTTCTGAGCCCGACCGGACATCCGTCCATTTACACACATCCGACACCTATAGTTTCACACTTCGGCTGATTTTTGTTTTGTCCATAACTAATTCACCCGAACTCCGTTTTTGACGTTCTTTAGCTCGTTTTGAAGCTATTAACATCCCCCATCCCACAAAAATACCACAAACATCATTTGACTCCATCAAATTTTCGAAATTTTGGCATATTTGCCTAGGGCTTCCACCACATCATCCGCTACATCACCATCGACTTCCGCAACCTAACCCTTTTTGTTCACCATTCCATTTGTGATTGTTTGAGTTGTGATTCGAGTCTCCTAAGGTTTTTCGGCTACTTAGGGACGGTTGCTTCTTCATCAAACACCACCACCACTTCTGCATAACCTCGCCCACCATACACTTCCACCAACCCAACTTAACACAATTGTTGTTTGAGCTTTTTTGAGTTGTAGCTTGTGTCTCCTAAGGTGTTTAGGCTACTTAGGGACGGCAACTTCAACTCCGACACGTGTATAGCCCATCATTCCACTTCCGCATTGCCAAGTGCAAAACCACCACCGCTTTTCGCTACCATCATTTGACATTTGCCTTCGAGATTTTGAGTTTGCGGTTTTTCCGTGTCGTAGGGTGTTTCGGCTAACTAGGAGCGGGTCGACATCGGCAACACCGTCTCTCATCATCACCAAGGATGGTAACCTCGACGACGCCATTGTATATTCCCCTTGCCATTGAATTGTTAACCCCTAGCCCATTTTGTGTTACTTGCCTATCGAGACTAGCCATTTGAGTATTGCCGGCAATGTAACTTGTGCACATTAGTGATCTATACTTCCCATTGCATACATACCATATCATCGTGGTGCATATCTTGGTATCATATCTTGTGTCACAAGTTTGTTCCTGCATATACGCAATTGCTATCTTGGTTTGTGCATTGTGCAAAAGTGGCCATACAAAAAAAGTAAAAAAGAATAAAGCTTTTAAGCAAAAGAAAGAGAGCAAAGAAGCTTGTAAGCAATAGCCATAGCATCATACCACATTGCATAAGATTGTCATATCTGATCATCTTGGATCATCTTGTGAGAAACACCGGGAACCATACATACATAGCATACTTGGGATACAAGTCCATATATTTTGCATCTTATAGGTTGTTCACAAGTGTCGTATCCGCCTATTGAGCAATCGTGCTAGCGTCTCTCTTGAGTTGTGCAACACGTGCGTTTTCTGTGGATTCCACATTTTGTGCTCATTCCTTGGTTGCATGACCCCATTTATCTATCCATGTGTGTGTTTCCGTGTGCCATTCATTGCTATTGGTCTACTTGTTTCGCTTGCAAATTTGTGAATCTCTTTCAACATTATTGACTCTTGCTAACATTTTGAATCAAATTTTTTGTGCCACTATCCTCACCGAGCTCCACCATAAGCTTTACTTGTGTAGGTGTGAGAACCGACAAGAATTGGTACCAATTGTGCTGTTTCCTTGTTACACATTTGAGTGATCATTGATTCATCTTCAACATCGGTCAAGGTACATTTGGTCTAGTTCTTCTCTTTCTCCCACTCATACTTGCTCGAGTCTTGTGATGGATAGGTGCTACGTCTTGATCTTGCGTTGGTTTTCCTTGAGGAGGAAAGGGTGATGCAGCAATAGTAGCATAAGTACTTCCCTCAGTTTTTGAGAACCAAGGTATCAATCCAGTAGGAGGCTCCTCAAACGCCCACGCACCTACACAAACAAACAAGAACTCGCAACCAACGCAATAAAGGGGTTGTCAATCCCTTCACGGCCACTTGCGAAAGTGAGATCTGATAGAGATATACGATAAGATAAATATATTTTTGGTATTTTATAATAAAGATAGGAAAAGTAAAGATGCAAATAAAAGTAGATTGAAAGCTTATATGATAAGAGGTAGACCCGGGGGCCATAGGTTTCACTAGTGGCTTCTCTCAAGATAGCATAAGTATTACGGTGGGTGAACAAATTACTGTCGAGCAATTGATAGAAAAGCGAATAATTATGAGATTATCTAGGCATGATCATGTGTATAGGCATCACGTCCGTGACAAGTAGACCGACTCCTGCCTACATCTACTACTATTACTCCACACATCGACCGCTATCCAGCATGCATCTAGAGTATTAAGTTCATAAAGAACAGAGTAACGCATTAAGAAAGATGACATGATGTAGAGGGATAAACTCATGCAATATGATATAAACCCCATCTTTTTATCCTTGATGGCAACAATACAATGCGTGCCTTGTTGCCCCTGCTGTCACTGGGAAAGTACACCACAAGATTGAACCCAAAGCTAAGCACTTCTCCCATTGCAAAAAAGATCAATCAAGTAGGCCAAACCAAACTGATAATTCGAAGAGACTTGCAAAGATAACTTAATCACACATAAAAGAATTCAGAGGAGATTCAAATATTTCTCATAGATAAACTTGATCATAAACCCACAATTCATCGGATCTCGACAAACACACCGCAAAAAGAGTTACATCGAATAGATCTCCAAGAAGATCAAGGAGAACTTTTTATTGAGATTCAAAGAGAGATAAGAAGCCATGTAACTAATAACTACGGATCTGAAGGTCTGTGGTAAACTACTCACAACTCATCGGAGAGGCCTTGGAGATGATGTAGAGGCCCTCCGTGATTGATTCCCCCTCCAGCGGAGCGCCGGCGAAGGCTCCAAGATGGGATCTCGCGAATACAGAAGGTTACGGCGGTGGAAATAGTTTTTCGTGGTCGCTTCTAATGTTTTCGGGGTACGTGGGTATATGTAGGAGGAAGAAGTAGGTTGGTGGACACCCGAGGGGCCCACGAGACAGGGGCGCGCCCAGTAGGGGGGCGTGCCCTCCACCCTCGTGGCCGCCTCGTTTGTTTCTTTACTTCCACTCCAAGTCCTCTGGATCACGTTTGTTCCAAAAATCACGCTCCCGAAGGTTTCATTCCGTTTGGACTCCATTTGATATTCCTTTTCTTCGAAACACTGAAATGGGCAAAAAAACAACAACTCAGGTTGGGCCTCCAGTTAGTAGGTTAGTCCCAAAAATGATATAGAAGTGTAAAGTAAAGCTCATAAACATCCAAAACGGGTAATATAATAGCATGGAACAATCAAAAATTATAGATACGTTGGAGACGTATCAAGCATCCCCAAGTTTATTTCCTGCTCGTCCTAGAGTAGGTAAATTATAAAAATAGAATTTTTGATGTGGAATGCTACCTAGCATAATTCTCAATGTAATTTTCTTTATTGTGGCACGGATGTCCAGATCCAAATGATTCAAAATAAAAGTTCTTATTGACATAAGAAATAGTAATACTTCAAGCATACTAATCAAAGCAATCATGTCTTCTCAAAATAACATGGCTAAAGAAAGTTCATCCCTACAAAATCATATAGTTAGTTGATGCTTCATTTTCGTCGCACAAAAATGCTCCCATCTTGCACACCCCCGATGACAAGCCAAGCAATTTTTTCATACTTAAACAATCTCAAACTTTTTCAGCTTTCACGCAATACATGAGCGTGATCCATGGACATAGCACTACGGGTGGAATAGAATATGATGCGGGAGATTCTATGGAGAAGACAAAAAAGAGAAAGTCTCACATTGATGAGGATAATCAACGGGCTATGGAGATGCCCATCAATTGATGTCAACATGAGGAGTAGGGATTGTCATGCAACGGGTGCACTAGAGCTATAAATGTATGAAAGCTCAACAAAAGAAACTAGTGGGTGTGCATCCAACTTGCTTGCTCATGAAGACCTAGGGCATTTGAGGAAGCCCATCATAGGAATATACAAGCCAAGTTCTATAATGAAAAATTCCCACTAGTATATGCAAGTTACAACATATGAGACTCTCTATATGAAGAACATGGTGCTACTTTGAAGCACAAGTGTGGAAAAAAGATAGTAACATTGCCCCCTTTTTATTTTTATTTTCTTTTATTTTATTTGGGCCTTTCTTTTTTTTAGAATTTCTCTTTTTTTCTTTGGCCTTTCTTTTTTTTGGCCTTTCTTTTTTTATTTGGGGACAATGCTCTAATAATCATGATCATCACACTTCTATTTATTTACAACTCATGAATTACAACCCAAAACTAGAACAAGATATGACTCTATATGAATGCCTCTGGCGGTGTACCGGGATGGGCAATGAATCAAGAGTGACATGTATGAAAAATTATGCATGGTGGCTTTGCCACAAATACGATGTCAACTACATGATCATGCAAGGCAATATGACAATGATGATGTGTGTCATGATGATAAACGGAACGGTGAAAAGTTGCATGGCAATATATCTCGGAATGGCTATGGAAATGCCATAATAGGTAGGTATGGTGGCTGTTTTGAGGAAGATATAAGGAGGTTTATGTGTGATAGAGCATATCATATCACAGGGTTTGGATGCACTGGTGCAGTTTGCACCAACTCTCAAGGTGAGAAAGGGCAATGCACGATACCGAAGAGGCTAGCAATGATGGAAGGGTGAGAGTGCGTATAATCCATGGACTCAACATTAGTCAAAAAGAACTCATATACTTATTGCAAAAATATACAAGTCATAAAAACCAAGCACTACACGCATGCTCCTAGGGGGATAGATTGGTAGGAAAAGACCATCGCTCGTCCCCGACCGCCACTCATAAGGATGCACAATCTAAGAACACCTCATGTTTCAAATTTGTTACACAACGTTTACCATACGTGCATGCCACGGGACTTGCCAATTTCAACACAAGCATTATTTAAATTCATAATCACCCAACTAGCATGACTCTAATATCACTACCTCCATATCTCAAAACAATTATCAAGTATCAAATTGATCATAGCATCCAATTCACTTCCTATGATAGTTTTTATTATACCCAACTTGGATGCCCATCATTCTAGGACCAATTTTATAACCATAGCAAATACCATGCCGTTCTAAAAGACTCTCAAAATAATATAAGTGAAGCATGAGAGATTAACAATTTCTACAAAATTAAGCCACCGTCGTGCTCTAAAAGATATAAGTGAAGCACTAGAGCAAAACTATCTAGCTCAAAAGATATAAGTGAAGCACATAGAGTATTCTAATAAATTCCAATCAAGTGGGTTTCTCCCAAAAGGTGTGTACAGCAAGGATTATTGTGGTAAACTAAAATTCAAAGACTAATACCATACAAGACGCTCCAAGCAAAACACATATCATGTGGCGAATAAAAATATAGCTCCAAGTAAAGTTACCGATAGACGAAGACGAAAGAGGGGATGCCTTCCGGGGCATCCCCAAGCTTAGGATTTTGGTTATCCTTGAATATCTTGGGGTTCCATGGGCATCCCCAAGGTTAGGCTCTTGCCACTCCTTATTACATAGTCCATCAAATCTTTACCCAAAACTTGAAAACTTCACAACACAAAAGTCAACAGGAAATCTCATAAGCTCCGTTAGTGCAAGAAAGAAAAACCACCACATAAGGTACTATAATGAACTCATTCTTTATTTATATTGGTGCTAAACCTACTGTATTCCAACTTCTCTATGGTTCATACCCTTACATACTAGCCATAGATGCATCAAAATAAGCAAACAACACACGAAAAATAGAATCTGTCAAAAACAGAACAGTCTGTAGCAATCTGTAACTCTCGAATACTTCTGGAACTTTAAAAATCCTAAAAAAATGAAGTCCTGGGAAATTTTTATATTGATCTACAGAAAAAAGATTCAATGCAAAAGCACGTTTATGTGAATAACTCAAATTATTTTCGTGCGCGCAAAGTTTCTGTTTTTCAGCAGAATCAAATTAACTATCACCATAGGTTATCCTATAGGTTCTACTTGGCACAAACACTAATTAAAACATGAAAATGCATCTAAACAGAAAGTAGATAAAAAATTTATTACTAAACAGAAGCAAAAACTAAAAACTAAAATAAAATTGGGTTGCCTCCCAATTAGCGCTATCGTTTAACGCCCCTAGCTAGGCATAAAAGCGAGGATAGATCTAAGTAGTGCCATCTTTGGCACTCAATTCATAAGTAGCTCGCATGATAGATTCATAAGGTAATTTAACTTTATTTCTTGGAAAGTGCTCCATGCCTTTCCTTAATGGGAATTGGAATCTAATATTCCCTTCCTTCATATCAATAATCGCACCAATCGTTCTAAGGAAAGGTCTACCAAGAATAATAGGACAAGAAAGATTGCAATCTATGTCAAGAACGATAAAATCTACGGGCACCAAATTCCTATTTGCAATGATGAGAACATCATTGATCCTTCCCATTGGCTTTTTAATGGTGGAATCCGCAAGGTGCAAATTTAAAGAGCAATCATCAAGATCATGGAACCTAGAATATCGCATAAAGTTTTCGGAATCGTGGAAACACTAGCACCCAAATCACACAAAGCATAACACTCATGATCTTTAATTTTAATCTTTATAGAAGGTTCCCACTCATCGTTAAGTTTTCTAGGTATAGAAGCTTCCAAATTAAGTTTTTCATCAAAAGATTGCATCAAGGCATCAACAATATGTTTGGTAAACGCTTTATTTTGACTATAAGCATGAGGAGAATTCAAAACGGATTGCAACAAGGAAATACAACCTTCTAAAGAATAATTATCATAATTAAATTCCTTGAAATCCAAGATAGTGGGTTCAATGCTATTTAAAGTCTCGACCTCTCCAATCCCACTTTTACCAAATTTAGCATCAACATCTAAGAACTCTGAATCATTGGGACGCCTTTTAACTAGTTGACTCATCTCCAGTCCCATCATTAGTAAGATTCATATTGAAAAACAAAGATTTAATAGGGGACACATCAAAAACTTTTAGATCTTCATCATTATTTTCTTGGAAACTAGAAGAACACGCCTTTACAAAGCAATCTTTCTTAGCACACAATCTAGCGGTTCTTTCTTTGCACTCATCAATGGACACTCTCATTGCTTTGAGAGACTCATTGATATCATGCTTTGGAGAAGTAGATCTAAGTTTCAAAGAATCAACATCAAGCGAAAGTCTATCAACGTTCCTAGCCAAATGATCAACTTTAAGCAATTTTTCTTCAAACAAAGCATTAAAATTCTTTTGAGAGATCATAAATTCTTTAACGCTATTCTCAAAATCAGAGGGCATCTTATTAAAATTACCGTAATAATTATTGTAGGAATTTCCATAATTATTAGAGGAATTACTAGGGAACGTCTAGGATGAAAGTTTCCTCTATAAGCATTGTTACCAAAATTATTCCTACCAACAAAATTCACATCCATAGATTCATTATTATTCTCAATCAAAGTAGACAAAGGCATATCATTGGGATCAATAGGAGCACTCTTAGTAGCATAAAATTTCATAAGTTCATCCATCTTTCCACTCAAAACATTAATTTCTTCTATAGCATGCACTTTCTTACTAGTAGACCTTTCGGTGTGCCATTGTGAATAATTAGCCATAATATTATCAAGGAGTTTGGTAGCTTCTCCTAAGGTGATTTCCATAAACGTGCCTCCCGTGGCCGAATCTAAAAGATTTCTAGAAGCAAAGTTCAAGCCGGCATAAAAATTTTGTATGATCATCCATAAATTCAAACCATGAGTAGGGCAATTGCGAATCATCAATTTCATTCTTTCCCAAGATTGGGCAACATGCTCATGATCAAGTTGTTTAAAATTCATAATATCGTTCCTAAGAGAGATGATCTGAGCGGGAGGAAAATACTTACAGATAAAAGCATCTTTGCACTTATTCCATGAATCAATACTATTCTTAGGCAAAGACGAAAACCAAACTTTAGCACGATCTCTAAGTGAAAACGGAAATAACTTCAATTTAACAATATCATTATCCGTATCTTTCTTCTTTTGCATCTCACACAAATCAACAAAGTTGTTTAGATGGGTAGCATCATCTTCACTAGGAAGGCTGGATAATTGATCTTTCATAACAAGATTCAGTAAAGCAGCATTGATTTCACAAGACTCAACATCATTAAGAGGAGCAATCGGAGTACTAAGGAAATCATTATTATTGGTATTGGAAAAGTCACACAATTTGGTATTGTCTTGCACCATCGCAACAAGCAATCCAACACACAAGCAAACAAAAAGGAAAGCGAAAGAGAGAGGAGATTGGGAAAGAAAGGGCGAATAAAACGGCAAGGGTGAAGTGGGGGAGAGGAAAACGAGAGGCAAAAGGCAAATAATGTAAATGCGAGGGAGATGAGTTTGTGATGGGTACTTGGTATGTCTTGACTTGAGCAAAGACCTCCCCGGCAACAGCGCCAGAAATCCTTCTTGCTACATCTTGAGCTTGCGTTGGTTTTCCTTGAAGATGAAAGGGTGATGCAGCAATAGTAGCATAAGTATTTCCCTCAGTTTTTTAGAACCAAGGTATCAATCCAGTAGGAGACTCCTGAAAAGTCCCACGCACCTACACAAACAAACAAGAACTCGCAACCAACGCAATAAAGGGGTTGTCATTCCCTTCACGACCACTTGCGAAAGTGAGATCTAATAGAGATAATATGATAAGATAAATATATTTTTGGTATTTTATAATAAAGATAGGAAAAGTAAAGATGCAAATAAAAGTAGATTGAAAGCTTATATGATAAGAGATAGACCCGGGGGCCATAGGTTTCATTAGTGGCTTCTCTCAAGATAGCATAAGTACGGTGGGTGAACAAATTACCGTTGAGCAATTGATAGAAAAGCGAATAATTATGAGATTATCTAGGCATGATCATGTATATCGGCATCACGTCCATGACAAGTAGACCGACTCATGCCTGCATCTACTACTATTACTCCACACATCGACCGCTATCCAGCATGCATCTATAGTATTAAGTTCATAAAGAACAGAGTAACGCATTAAGAAAGATGACATGATGTAGAGGAATAAACTCATGCAATATGATATAAACCCCATCTTTTTATCCTCGATGGCAACAATACAATATGTGCCTTGCTGCCCCTGCTGTCATTGGGAAAGGAGACCGCAAGATTGAACCCAAAGCTAAGGACTTCTCCCATTGCAAGAAAGATCAATCTAGTAGGCCAAACAAAACTGATAATTCTAAGAGACTTGCAGAGATAACTTGATAACACATAAAAGAATTCAGAGGAGATTCAAATATTTCTTATACATAAACTTGATCATAAACCCATAATCCATCGGATCTCGACAAACACACCGCAAAAAGAGTTACATCAAATAGATCTCTAAGAAGATCAAGAGGTACTTTGTATTGAGATTCAAAGAGAGAGAAGAAGCCATCTAGATAATAACTATGGACCTGAAGGTCTGTGGTAAACTACTCACAACTCATCGGAGAGGCCTTGGAGATGATGTAGAGGCCCTCCATGATCGATTCCCCCTCCAGCGAAGCACCGATGAAGGCTCCAAGATGGGATCTCGTGGATACAGAAGGTTACGGCAGTGGAAATAGTTTTTCGTGGTCGCTTCTGATGTTTTCAGGGTACGTGGGTATATGTAGGAGGAAGAAGTAGGTCGGTGGACGCCCGAGGGGCCTACGAGACAGGGGGCGCGCATAGTAGGGGGGGCCTCCACCCTCGTGTACGCCTAGTTTGTTTCTTGACTTCCACTCCAAGTCCTCTGGATCACGTTTGTTCCAAAAATCACGCTCCCCAAGGTTTCATTCCGTTTGGACTCCGTTTGATATTCCTTTTCTTCGAAACACTGAAATAGGCAAAAAAACAGCAATTCGGGTTGGGCCTCCGGTTAGTAGGTTAGTTCCAAAAATGATATAGAAGTGTAAAGTAAAGCCCATAAACATCCAAAACGGGTAATATAATAGCATGGAACAATCAAAAATTATAGATACGTTGGAGACGTATCAATAGGCAAGGCATTTCATCTCTGGTCTTCAACAACCACGACGGCATGAACAACTACATCACCAAAGCGTCCATCTTTGATCTACAACGACAAATGCAAGGCGCACATTCTAGATTGCGAGAGCGCATCGAGAACATCTCCATCGACATTCATCGCTCCGAAGCAAGGAAAAGGGACTACATCGACAAGAAGCTTTCCGCACATAAAGAAGAGAAAGATGTAAGGATGGAGGAGATTCGGGCGTTGTTCAAGTCTTCTTCCTCTTCGTCATCTTCAAGGCTGCGATGTTCACGCCACAAGTCTTCAGAGCGCGAAATGATGCAAGCGCAATTCGTCCATGTCCACATCTACATGCTGACCATCATCACGTTCATGATCCACATCGTCATGAAGGGCAAGTCACCTCCAAGCATCATGTGCACGATGACGACGAACGGCATCTACTACCAGCTCAAGCATGACAACGACATCATCATCATGAAGATGCTCCACAAGCACAAATGCACAATTCCCAACAAGCCCTACTTTCACGCCAAGTCGACGCTTGATGAGCAAAAGAGAAGACTGCAAGACGAGCACCACCAAGACGGAGCTACATCTACACCGACCACTTCAGCATCTTCGCCAAGTGCCATCAAGGCATCTTCGCCTTTGGACGTACTGCATCTTCGCCTACTTCCCGTGAGTTTGCCTACATCGACATCCTCAACAACAAGGCGACACCTACAAGTGAGGGCGACACTTCCATCTTCAGAAGCCCCTCAAGGAAGATGGCCGAGCATGGGAAATTCCCTTCGGTCATGGAGACGATCTATGAGGTGCCACATCATATGGGCCTCCCACAACAAGACGACGACAAGACGGTCGAGCAAGGGTCATCCCCTTCGACCACGGCGACGAGCGCGAACATCTTCAACAACATGAAGACGGCGCCCACATTGGACTCATACTCCGAGTCAAGCTACATGACCGCACATGGAGACATTTGCACCTCCATCTCTACGACATCCACATATGTCGATATGCCCCATTTGTCATGTGAGGAGAGCCACCACCCCATGAGTGAGATGAGTGACTCCACCATATATGACATTGAGAGCATTTCCTATGAGAGGATGAGTGTGACCACCACTAGCCCCACACATGAGAGCATGCCACACATCCTTTGTGAGGTTGAGCACCATTTGAGTGACTCCACCAACCATATGAGTGAGAGAATCCTTGAGGGAGTGAGTGAGCCACAACACTTAGCGAGTCAGGTAGTTGACACAGCATGTGAGGCCACTATGATTTCTAACAACTTAACCTCTACTCCTAGTGTGTTTTCTTCTTTGGTGCTAGGTCTCCTACATGACGACATGCCTACCCTCCACGAGTCCATCCCTCCAATGGGAAAACCGATGGCCATGGTGGACGATGATGCACCCCCCACATGGTCCCATCAAGATGAAGTTGACCACGACTTGGTCTTCAACACCTCACCTACAACACATGAGCAATGCTCCAAAGGTAACATAGGTGATGGTGCTTCTCTTGTCCCACTAGCGGACTATCTTACCAATGATTGCTTGCATGATGTTGATCCACCTATTCCCATGCTTCATGCTAGTGTGACTTCCTCATGTCATGACTTACCCATTTGTGATGAATATGATGATGAGCATGTTGAGTTGCCTAGTTGTGATACTATGCTCCATAGGATATCATGTGCAAATTCTATTGGTCAACATCATGTTTGACAATCCATTGAACTTGTCATATGCTATGAGTGAGATCTCCCATATTGCATCATTTCAATCTCAACATAGTAACTATGCATGCCCCATTAAAATAAATCCCATTTGCACTTATGGCATAGATGACGAGATGGCTTTTGTTTTAAATGTGACGATATTGCCATGCTCCCTTTACATGATTTGCGCAACTCATCTATTATGCCATGCCATGATCACATAAAACCAAACATGCTTTGTTTTGGATGTTGTCAATATTCCCCATGTGATGCTTCTACTAATGCTCATGAGGAGAACCCCATAGTTTCCTCATACATATTAGGAGATTTTGATGCATTCCATACTTTGCATGATTCCCATAATTGCGTGCACCATATGCATTCCATGAATAACAATGATCTAGGTATTTATCATGATGCATTACATCCTTTGAGTCTCCATTATGTCATACATAATAACAAACCTCTCATGATGGATGACATGTTTTTATATCACACATCTCATTTATTTGAGCATTCGATATTTTGTGCTAACCGACACATGCACGTGCACATCATGATGGATGATGTGTACATATACCACGCACACACAATTTTCCCTTTGTCTTTGTTTTGTGTAGGCACTCACGTATACTCGTCAACCTCTCAATCCCAAGAGTTGACGAAATGAGCTCTTGAGAGCAACAATGACTTGGGATCCCGTGGACTATCCTTACCACTGTTCCCTTCACGCAAGGACTACGCGCATCTCTTTTACTTGGCTCTCACACGGCTATGGGCTATATATCACTTGTCCCTTTATGCCCATACTATCGTGTTCACTTTGCATGTTATGCCTCTTTTACATGATTTTTCCATGCAATTGTGACCCTTGCTTGCATCTACCCATGATTCACCATTATGCTACTTCTATGTGTATTTACATGCTTTGTGGAGATACTTGTTTCCATTGCCATGTTTACCTCTTTCACATCCATTAGTTGCCTCTTTCACATCCACTTGTATTGAGTGCAACCATACTATGCTTATTGCTCTGGGAGACTTTGACACCTTACTTGTGATGCATCACCCATGTTCCACTCTTACTCGCTTTCTTGGGTTGATGACGTATATGTTCATGCCTCTCACATGATGTACCTTGATCATTGTCTCTTGTGTCCATTAGTTGCCTCTTTCACATCCACTTGTATTGAGTGCAACCATACTATGCTTATTGCTCTGGGAGACTTTGACACCTTACTTGTGATGCATGCTTGTTTGATTGAGCCTATTGCATTTGGTTGTTCTCGCATCCTATGCCTCCATACTTTGCAATACTCCCTTGTCCTTTCTTATGATTAGCATGATGCATACACTTGTTTGGTATCTTACCACACGAATGATAGGTTTTGCACTTCCGCAAACTTCAATTGTTTTTCCGAGTGTTTGTCATGTTCCTTCGTTTTGAAGGATTCACAAGGCATTACCATCATGAGACACATTGGTTATGTGAAGGCATACATGATGTGCAACTCCAACATCTTCAGGAACATTCTTGAGGTGAACTCCTTCTCTTTGAGCCATCCTCAAATACGCATATTGGATGGGTCACTCTTTCATTGTTGTTTCCTTCTTGTTGTCTACATGTTACATCTATTGGATGGAGGAGAGACATTGGATATTGGCTCTATGGACCTTCACATTGAGGAGCGCTCGCACTTATTGGATGCACCTTTGAACCTCCACTCTTGCCACGACATCGAGCATTGGTACACCAACACCTTCATATTTGTTGATTGTGCTCATACATGTCATGCTCGATGGACATATATATCATACTCACCACAAGTTTGCACCCCATGCATGGATTGACTCACATTATGATTGCCTTGTTGCATCTTGTATTCCCATGTCATCCATGATATATGAGCTTGTGCATTTCCTTAGCAAATTTGTTGTGATCTTCCTTGATGGCATATTCATACATCATGATCATATTGTCCACCATCAATTGCATGATAGTTTACACATATTGAGCATCCATTGCAATATTCATGCTATTGATGAACCGTCCCTCTATGACATAATTTTGCACAATAGTAGAATTTGTCGCTTTGTGCACCATGCTAATTATTCCATGAATGCTTTGCATATCAATCTATATCATCTTGATAAGCTTCATGCGCTTTGTCACGCACTATCCCTTCGCACGGACTCACGCTTAATTGATGGACATTTTGTGTGCGCTAACCATTGTATTTCCGAGTGTCGCTTGTGTTTGCTCATTTTGCATGTACCACATACCGGAGACACCTTGGAGTACTTGGATTGGGTCATGCCTTCAACCCCGTCCAACTACAAGTCCATCCACGACAACCGTTTCCATGGTGATGAGGATTGATAACCCACAAGTATAGGGGATCGCAACAGTTTTCGATAAGTAAGAGTGTCGAACCCAACGACGAGCTAAAGGTAGAACAAATATTCCCTAAAGTTCTATCGACCACCGATACAACTCTACGCACGCTTAATGTTTACTTTACCTAGAACAAGTATGAAACTAGAAGTACTTTGTAGGTGTTTTCGGGTAAGCTTGCAAGAAAGTATAGAATACGTAAATAAAAGCTAGGGGCTGTTTAGATAAAGATGCAATAAATTAAATATAGCGAGTGTGGAAAAGTGGTGGTAGGAGTTGTGGAATTGTCCCTAAGCAATTGACTATGTTACTAGACCGGTAATCACTATTGCAATTCTATTTGAGGGAGAGGCATAAGCTAACATACTTTCTCTACTTGGATCATATGCACTTATAATTGGAACTCTAGCAAGCATCTGCAACTACTAAAGATTCATTAAGGTAAAACCCAACCATAGCATTAAAGCATCGAGTCCCCTTTTATCCCATACGCAAACAACCTACTTACTCGGGTCCGTGCTTCTGTCACTCACGCCACCCACCAAAAGCAAATCATAAACATATTGCAAACCCTACAGTGGGAATCCCTCACGCTTGCGCTACACGGAGGGCACAATAGGACAGCACCAATAATAAAACATGCAACTCAAACCAATCATAGCAATTCATCAATCACCGATAGGACAACGAAAATCTACTCAGACATCATAAGATGGCAACACATCATTGGATAATAATATGAAGCATAAAGCACCATGTTCAAGTAGAGGGTACAGCGGGATGCAGGAGAGTGGACCACTGGATATAGATGGGGGAAGGTGATGGAGATGTTGGTGATGATGATGGAGGTGTTGGTGAAGATCGCGGTGATGATGATGGCCCCCGGCGGCGTTCCGGCGCCGCCGGAAGCAAGGGGGAGAGAGAGCCCCTTCTTCTTCTTCTTCCTTGACCTCCTACCTAGATGGGAGAAGGGTTTCCCCTCTGGTCCTTGGCTCCCATGGCTTGGGAGGGGTGAGAGCCCCTCCGAGATTGGATCTATCTCTCTGTTTCTGCGTTCTCTGCATTGGCAGATTCTACCCCTTCACCGTTTCTTTTATATCCGGAGATCCGTAACTCCGATTGGGATGAATCTTTCGCTCAGATCTTACGTGTAAAATTAGCTTTCTTTCTCCAGAAGGAGAGCATCAACCGCCTTATGAGTGGACCACAATGGTCAGGGGCGCGCCTGGGGGGGTAGGGCGCGCCCCCTACCTCGTGCCCACCTCGGATACCGTTTCGTGTTGATTTTACTTCCCAAAAATCATAAATATTCCAAAAAAAATCTCCGTCCGTTTTTTTCCCGTTTGGACTCCGTTTGATATTGGGTTTCTGCGAAACAAAAAACATGCAACAGACAGGAACTGGCACTGGGCACTGGATCAATATGTTAGTCCCAAAAATAATATAAAAAGTTGCCAAAAAAGTATATGAAAGTGAATAATATTGGCATGGAACAATCAAAAATTATAGATATGAGGGAGACGTATCAGCATCCCCAAGCTTAATTCCTGGTCGTCCTCGAGTAGGTAAATGATAAAAAAGAATAATTTTTGATGTGGAATGCTACCTAGCATAATTTTTATCATATATATAATCATGGCATGAATATTAAGACACGAGTGATTCAAAGCAATAGTCTACCATTTGACATAAAAACAATAATACTTCGAGCGTACCAATAAAGCAATCATGTCTTTTCAAAACAACAAGGCCAAAGCAAGCTTATCCCTACAAAATCATATAGTCTGGTTGTTGCTCTATCTTCATCACACAAAGTATTTAATCATGCACAACCCCGATGACAAGCCAAGCAATTGTTTCATACTTTAATAATCTCAAACTTTTTCAACTTTCATGCAATACATGAGCGTGAGCCATGGACATAGCACTATAGGTGGAATAGAATATGATGGTAGGGGTTATGTGGAGAAGACAAAAAGGGAGAAAGTCTCACATCAACTAGGCGTATCAATGGGCTATGGAGATGCCCATCAATAGATATCAATGTGAGTGAGTAGGGATTGCCATGCAACGGATGCACTAGAGCTATAAGTGTATGAAAGCTCAAACTGAAACTAAGTGGGTGTGCATCCAACTTGCTTGCTCATGAAGACCCCGGGCATTTGAGGAAGCCCATCATCGGAATATACAAGCCAAGTTCTTTAATGAAAATTCCCACTAGTATATGAAAGTGAAAGCATAGGAGACTCTCTCTATGAAGAACATGGTGCTACTCTGAAGCACAAGTGTGGTAAAAGGATAGTAACATTGCCCCTTCTCTCTTTTTCTCTCATTTTTTTATTTTCTTTTTATTTATTTATTTATTTTATTTTTTTGGTGGGCTTCTTTGGCCTCCTTTTTTATTTGGGCTTCTTTGGCCTCTTTTATTTTTCATAAAGTCCGGAGTCTCATCCCGACTTGTGGGGGAATCATAGTCTCCTTCATCCTTTCCTCACTGGGGCAATGCTCTAATAATGATGATGATCACACTTTTATTTACTTACAACTCAATATCTAGAACAAAGATATGACCCTATATGAATGCCTCCGGCGGTGTACCAGGATGTGCAATGATCTAGCATAGCAATGACATCAAAACGGACAAGCCATGAAAACATCATGCTAGCTATCTTACGATCATGCAAAGCAATATGACAATGAAAAGCTCAAGTCATGTATATGATGATGATGGAAGTTGCATGGCAATATATCTCGGAATGACTATGGAAATGCCATGATAGGTAGGTATGGTGGCTGTTTTGAGGAAGGTATATGGTGGGTGTATGGTACCGGCAAAAGTTGCACGGCACAAGAGAGGCTAGCAATGGTGGAAGGGTGAGAGTGCGTATAATCCATGGACTCAACATTAGTCATAAAGAACTCATATACTTATTGCAAAAATCTACAAGCCATTGAAAACAAAGTACTACGCGCATGCTCCTAGGGGGATAGATTGGTAGGAAAAGACCATCGCTCGTCCCCGACCGCCACTCATAAGGAAGACAATCAATAAATAAAATTGTGCTCCAACTTCATCACAAAGCGGTTCACCATACGTGCATGCTACGGGAATCACAAACCTCAACACAAGTGTCTCTACAATCCACAACCACCCACTAGCATGACTCTAATATCACCATCTTTATATCGCAAAACTATTGCAAGGAATCAAACATATCATATTCAGCGATCTACAAGTTTATGTACGATTTTATTGACTAACCATGTGAATGACCAATTCCTGTCATCTCTCTAAATAGATATAAGTGAAGCAAGAGAGTTCAATTCTTTCTACAAAAGATATGCCCATGCTCTAACAAATATAAGTGAAGAAAAAGAGCATTCTACAAATGGCAGTTTTCTATGTGAAGAGAAACAGGCAATCCAACTTCAAATGATATAAGTGAAGCACATGAAGCATTCTATAAAGCCACACTCAAAAGATTTAAGTGAAATGCAATGAGCATTCTACAAATTAACCAAGGACTATCTCATACCAGCATGGTGCATAAAAGAAAAATAAAAACCTAATTGCAAAAGACGCTCCAAGACTTGCACATAATGCATGAACGAAACGAATCCGAAACATACCGATACTTGTTGAAGAAAGAGGGGATGCCTCCCCAGCATCCCCAAGCTTAGACGCTTGAGTCTCCTTGAATATTTACTTGGGGTGCCTCGGGCATCCCCAATCTTGAGCTCTTGCCTCTCTTCCTTCTTCTCACATCGAAATATCCTCGATTAGACACTACATCCACACAAAACTTCAACAGAAAACTCGGTAAGATCCGTTAGTATAATAAAGCAAATCACCACTCTAAGTACTGTTGCAAACCAATTCATATTTTCTTTTTGCATTGTGTCTACTGTAATATAACTTTTTCATGGCTTAATCCACTGATATAAATTGATAGTTTCATCAAAACAAGCAAACTATGCATCAAAAACAGAACAGTCTGTAGTAATCTGAACATCCACCATACTTCTGGTACTCCAACAATTCTACCAAAATTAGGAAAAATAAAAAAGTTGTATAGCAAGACAGTGCAAAAAGAATCAGAACCAATTAATGTTCCAGTTAAAAATGTAAAATCGAGCACTACAGCCAAAGTTTCTGTCCTGCACCGTACAAACCAACAAGCATTGTAAACATCCTAAAGGCAAACCTTGGCACATTATTTTTATAATACAATGGAATTGTACAAGGGGATAATTATTTTTGTTGAAAAGTTTCTGTAATCAAGATTCACAAAGTTTCTGTGAGCATGAACAAAGTTCAAGGAGCTCCCCCACTTCAACAATGCTTGTGTTTCTCACTTTCACTTTCCTTTTGAAAAGTTTTGGGTTCCCCTCTTTATTTTTGTTGTTTTAAACTATATGAAAGCACTCAACAGAAATAAATGACTCTCTAAAACTTCCGGGTTGTCTCCCTGGCAGCGCTTTCTTTAAAGCCATTAAGCTAGGCATATAGTGCTCAAGTAATGAATCCACCCGGATCCCAAGGTATATCAAAGCCAATTTTAATTAACAATGATTTGTAATTTAGTAGTGAGCACAAAGTAACATATATCAAGCAATGACGAAGTCTAACTCTCTTCCTATGCATCAGCATGTCATAAAAGAACAAGTCACGCACACCAAGTAAAGGCCAATGCATAGTATAAGCAGATTCTTGCAATTCTAACGTATTGGAAACATAGAGAGGTGGAGATATAGTATATTCATCAAAATCATCATGTGCAATGGTAAAAGGCAACCCATCAATATAATCCCTAATAAGGGCAAACTTCTCCGATATAGTATATTCGGGAGAATTCAAAAAGATAATAGGACTATCATGCGTGGGTGCAATAGCAACAATTTCATGTTTAACATAAGGAACTATAGCAAGTTCATCTCCATAAGCATAATTCATATTGGCATCTTGGCCACAAGCATAGCAAGAATCATCAAAAGGGATATTTCAAGAGAATCAACGGGATCATAATAGTCATCATAGCAATCATCCTTCGGTAAGCATGAAGGGGAATTAAACAATGTATGAGTTGAAGAGTTACTCTCATTAGAAGGTGGGCACGGGTGATCAATCCGCTCTTCCTCCTCTTGTTCTTCGCTCTCCTCCTCATATTTTTCATCCAATGAGCTCATAGTTTCATCAATTTCTTCTTCCACAGATTCCTGCAAAATATTAGTCTCTTCTTGGACAACGGAGACTTTCTTAATAAGTGCATTACTTTTGTCCTCATAGTTTGGTATGTGCAGTGCAAAAACAGAAACTTTGGCTGTAGTGCATGAATTTACATTTTTTACTGGAAAGTCAAAAGTTTCTGAAATTTTTACATGGTACTTCTATGCAAATTGTTTATTTTGTCCTAATGTTTCAGAATTTTTGGAGTTGAAGAAGTATTGTCAATGTTCAGATTGCTACAACGTGTCCTGTTTTTGACAGATTCTATTTTGATGGAACTGTGGATTTTATCGTTGTATAAGACATGGTGAAGTTAGAATACAAGGTATAATGGAAAAATAAAATATGAATGGGTTTGCAATAGTACTTAAAGTAGTGATTTGCTTTATTATACTAACGGATCTCACGAGGGTTTTGTTAAGTTTTGTGTGATTGAAGTTTTCATGTTTTGGGTGAGATCATGATGGATGAAGGAATAAAGAGTGTGGCAAGAGCCTAAGCTTGGGGATGCCCGAGGCACCCCAAGGTAATATTCAAGGACTTCCAAGCAACTAAGCTTGGGGATACCCCAGAAGGCATCCCCTCTTTCTTCTAACGACCATCGGTAATTTTACTTGGAGCTATATTTTTATTCCTCACATGATATGCACAAATTCTTGGAGCGTCTTTTGTTTTTATTTTATGCACCATGCTGGTATGAGATAGTCATTGGTTGATTTATAGAATGCTCTATGCACTTCACATATATCTTTTGAGTATGGCTTTAGATAATGATTCATGTGCTTTACTCATATCTTTTGAAGTTGGATGCCTGTTTCTCTACATAGAAAACCGTTATTTGTAGAATGCTCTTTTACTTCACTTATATTTGTTAGAGCTTGGGACGGTATTTTGTAGAAAGAATTAAACTCACATGCTTCACTTATATCTATTTAGAGAGTTAACAGGAATTGGTCATTCACATGGTTAGTCATAAAATCCTACATAAAACTTGTAGATCACTGAGTATGATAAGTTTGATTCCTTGCAATAGTTTTGCGATATCGAGGTGGTCATATGGGGGCATGCTAGTAAAATAATTAAAGTTGAGTATTAATAATAATGTTAAGGGAAGTAAGTCTTTACGCAAGTAAATCCTCACGCATGTAAAGTGGTGGCCGCTCACATTAGCGGTGAGGTCGGAGCATCATTTATCCTTGATTTAAATCCTTTGTGTTGTCTAAATCGGGGGTGCGCGATGGTTAACTCCTATCAACCTCCCCCTAGGGGCATGCAAGTAGTACTTTGCTTCGAGGGCTAATAAAACTTTCACAATAAGTATATGAGTTCTTTATGATTAATGTTGAGTCCATGGATTATACGCACTCTCACCTTTCCGCCATTGCTAGCCTCTCTAGTACTGCGCAACTTTCGCCGGTGCATAAACCCTCCTTATACCTTCCTCAAAAACAGCCACCATACCTACCTATCATGGCATTTCCATAGCCATTTCGAGATATATTGCCATGCAACTTCCATCATCATCATATACATGACTTGAGTGTCCATTGTCATATTGCTTTGCATGATCGTAAGACAGCTAGCATGATATTTTCATGGCTTGTCCGTTTTTTGACATCTTTGCTATGCTCGATCATTGCACATCCTGGTATACTGCCATAGGCATTCATATAGAGTCATATTTTTGTTCTAGTATCGAGTTGTAATTCTTGAGTTGCAAGTAAATAAAAGGGTGATGATCATCATTATTAGAGCATTATCCCATGTGAGGAAAGGATGATGGAGGCTATGATTCCCTCATAAGTTGGGATGAGACTCCGGACTTAAATAAATAAAAAGAGGCCAAAGAGCCCAAAAAAAGAGGCCAAAGAGCCCAAAAGGAAAAAAAGAAAAAAATGAGAGAAAAAGAGAGAAGAGACAATGCTACTATCCTTTTCCACATTTGTGCGTCAAAGTAGCACCATGTTTTTCATATACAGAGTCTCCTATGTTGTCACTTTCATATACCAGTGGGAGTCTTTCATTATAGAACTTGGCTTGTATATTCCGACGAAGGGCTTCCTCAAATGCCCGAGGTCTTCATGAGCAAGCAAGTTGGATGCATGCCCACTTAGTTTTCAGTTTGGGTTTTCATACACTTATAGCTCTTAGTTCATCCATTACATGGCAATCCCTACTCCTCGCATTGATATCGATTGATGGGCATCCCCAAAGCCTGTTGATCCGCCTACTTCTCCTATTGATCCCTACCACCGCATTCTATTCCATCGATAGTGTTATATCCATGGCTCATGCTCATGTATTGAGTGAAGTTGAAAATGCTGAAGCGCGTTAGAAGTACAATCCAATTTCCTTTGACACCAAGGTGCTCATGATTTATACTTTACACACAGAAGATTGAGTGTGTCATGCTTACCACAATTAAGTGCATAGAGGTTGTTTCATTTAGCTCCATTATTATGAAAGGCGATGATGAATTACATGCATGTCTTCTATCGTTCTTTCGATGTCAAATTGATAGACTATTGCCTCGAATCACCCGTGTCATAATATTCATGCCATGATTAGATTATATGATCAAGATTATGCTAGGTAGCATTCCACATCAAAAATTGTTATTTTTATCATTTACCTACTCGAGGACGAGCATGAATTAAGCTTGGGGATTCTGATACGTCTCCGTCGTATCTATAATTTTTGATTGTTTCATGTCAATATTATATAACTTTCACATACTTTTGGCAACATTTTATATCATTTTTTGGGACTAACATATTGATGCAGTGCCCAGTGCCAGTTCCTGTTTGTTGCATGTTTTTTTTGTTTCACAGAATATCCATACCAACCGAAGTCCAAACGGGATAAAAAATTACGGAGGTTTATTTTGGAATATATGTGATTTTGGGGAAAAAGAATCAATGCAAGACGATGCCCGAGGGGCCCACAAGCCCTAGGGGCGCGCCCCTACCCTGGGCACGGCTGGCAGGCTTGTGGCCACCCCATAAGGCAGTTGGCTCCCTTATTCGGCCGCAAGAAAGATAATATCCGGTTAAAAATCGTCTTAAAATTTCAGCCCAATTGGAGTTACGTATCTCCAGAAATTTAAGAAACAGTGAAAGGCCAGAAAACAGAACGCAGAAACAGAAGGAAACAGAGAGAGAGAGATCCAATCTCGAAGGGGCTCCCGCCCCTCCACCGCCATGGAGGCCATGGACCAAAGGGTAACCCCCCTCCCATCTAGGGGGGAGATCAAGGAAGAAGAAGGAGGAGGGGGATCTCTCCCCCTCTCTCCCGCTGGTGCTGGAACACCGTTGGGGCCATCATCATGACGACGATCTACAACAACAATTTCGCCATCGTCATCACCAACTCTCCCCCCTCTATGCAGCGGTGTAACACCTCTTCTCCCTGCCGTGATCTCTACTTAAACATGGTGCTCAATGCTATATATTATTTCCCAATGATGTATGGCTATCCTACGATGTTTCAGTAGATCCATTTTGTCATATGGATTGATTGATGATCATGATTGGTTTGAGTTGTATGTTTTATTATTGGTGCTATCCTATGGTGCTCTCCGTGTTGCGCAAGCGTGAGGGATCCCCATTGTAGGGTGTTGCAATATGTTCATGGTTCGCTTATGGTGGGTTGCTAGAGTGACAGAAGCTTAAACCCGAGTAAGGGGGTTGTTGCGGATGGGACTAAAGAGGACTTGATACATTATAATGTTATGGTTAGGTTTTACTTTAATGATTTTTAGTAGTTGCGGATGCTTGCTAGAGTTCCAATCATAAGTGCATATGATCCAAGTAGAGAAAGTATGTTAGCTTAAGCCTCTCCCTCATATAAAATTGCAATAATGATTACCGGTCTAGTTATCGATTGTCTAGGAACAAATAACTGTCTAGTGGCAAAAAGCTCTCTACTAAAACTAACTTAATTGCTTCTTTATCTAAACAGTAGCTTTTGTATGCGTGTTCTTTATTATCTTGCAAACCTATCCTTACACCTACAAAGTACTTCTAGTTTCACACTTGTTCTAGGTAAAGCCAACGTAAAGTGTGAGAAGAGTAGTATCGGTGGTCGATAGAACTTGAGGGAATATTTGTTCTACCTTTAGCTCCTGGTTGGGTTCGACTCTCTTACTTATCGAGAAAGGCTACAATTGATCCCCTATATGTTGACACCAGATTTTGGCACGGTCAATAACTTATTTAAGATGGCCTCAAATGGAGAAGTGATCTTCATGAAAGAGTTCTGTATTGTTGATATGAACATCTTTGAAGTTTGGGTCATCGCCGTCCGATTTCATCTCGAAGGCCGAAACTATGCTCAAAGTACTAAGAACTTATATTCAGAGTACAGTTTGGCCGATTAAGCCCCCAAGAAGACCTCAAATGGAAAAATGATCTATACAGATTGTCTTCGTCTCGTCGAAACGATCGATTTTGATATAAAAATCGTCCAAATCCGAGTTCGTATGCAAAAGTTAGAGCAATCGGAGTGCAGCCCTGTCACGAGGCAAAATATGGCGCGCCCCACCAGACGCCATGTCTGATTGGTAGCGCGAGTAAAGAGATCTTTTGCGCGAGTTATTTGACCCTCAAGATGACCTCTGATCAAAAAACATTCAACATGAAAGTTGTTCGTATCATCGAAACGGTCAAGATTGCTTTTGGACTCGTTTTCATCCGAGATCGTTTACCACCACAAAAAAGACCCACAAGGTGCAACCAGTTTAAACCGAACAGTTTTGGAAAGTTCGGACAAGACCAATCTGAATTTGACTAGGGTTTTGGACGTGAATCCAAGCCTTTTCCTTGCACGGGAAGTCCAGCCGCCTCTTATATACCTAAGGGGTGACGGTCGATTGAACAACAACACACAATCGAACAATCAATCTACTTTTTACCCTAGTTTTACATCTCTCCCTTGTTCTTTCTCTCTCGTTCTTCGTTCGTTCTTCATTGAAGGGCAGCGATCCTCGAGGCTCTAGGGGCGGGCGAACCGACCTAGGGCATCCCATAACCGCCGCGCGTCCAGACGGGGTCCCTCCCGGGCGCGTGGGGTTTCGGGTGCTCAAAAGCACCCGCCGGATTGCCTGCGTACCGCGCTTCCGGACGGGTCTCCTTCGACGTGAGCTGCGGTGCATCTCCCTCGGCGTTGGAGGTACACGGTGACGTGTTCGTGTGCGAACACACTTTTTGGCGACCACGCCGGGACGAAAGATCAAGAATCATCATCAACTATGTCTAATCTCCCCAAGCCCTCAGAAGTTGACGCCGATAACATCATTAAGCCCGGTCTTGATGAACTATCGGATGAACATCGCCAAGCCTATGAAGCGCGCAAGAAGCAGCATGAAGAGGCTTTTGAGGCGCTCAAGAAGAAGCGCGATGAGGAGGATTTGGAAGCATTTCTGTCAAGTTTCAAGAAGGACCGTCAAGGCAACATCACTCCGGTTGGAAACGTCAATTTTCCTCCCCTCATCGAGGAACAAGATGTAATCACTGTGAGTAAAGTTTTTTCTCCAAAGCAAGTGGCTGTGATTGAAAGTCTTGTTAGTAAGGGTAATGTGATGGCATACAATTCTTTTGTGGCTAGTGCTAATGCTCAGAAAAATATGCCTCCATCATCTAGTGGTACTGTTGGTATATCTGAAAACCCTAGTCCAATTTTACCTATTTCATCGGCACCACCTATGCAACAACAATATAATATGCCATTGAATTTTTATCCTACTCAAACCAACCAGCTTGTGGCTGCACCTACATACCCTAATCATATTATGAGTGTGCCCAATTCGGCGTCAACGCCGAATCACTTTGTCACACCACCCATAGGTGCAAGCATGTTTGGTCTTCCGCCGAATTATGGTTCGGCGCCCATCCCACAAGTTGCACCAATAGCTAGTACTCAGGTTGCTCCTATGTCATTTCCACAAACATCTTCATCTACATCGGATCCAATTTTAGCTAAATTAAGGGAGGATTTGCATAATATGTTTCTAGAAACTTTCGGAAACGAGCCGAAAGTAAAGAGTCGTGTGTATCAAAAGCCTTATCCTGAACACTTCGATGCAATTTCTTACCCTCAAGGTTATAAGGTTCCTGATTTTGTTAAATTTAGTGGTGAGGGTACGAAAACAACTTGGGAGCATGTGAGTCAGTATCTAGCACAGTTGGGTGAAGCAGGTTCCATAGAAGAGTTGGAAGTACGTTTATTTCCCTTATCTTTAACTGGCACCGCATTTTCATGGTTTGCTGCTTTACCACATGGCTCAATTCTCTTATGGTCGCAATTAGAGCAAAAGTTTCATGATCACTTTTATAGCGGCGATAATGAGCTAAAGTTGTCACATCTTACATCGGTTAGGCAAAAACATGATGAATCGGTCACCGATTATGTCAAGAGATTTAGAGACATAAAAAACCGATGTTATAGCTTAGTGATAACTGAGAGAGACTTGGCAGATCTTGTTCTTAATGGTTTGAAAACTCACATTAAAGAGAGGCTAGAAAGTTATGAGTTTTTGAACATCAATCAAGTCTTACAAAAACTTTGGCTCAAGAGAGTCGAAGTAAAGAGATTCATAGGTCTACAACCGATCGTCCTAGAATGCATATGGTTGAACACAATGATGATAATTCGGATGATGAGGTTGATGTTTATACTACTGAGTTTGTTTGGTCCTCAAAGGCCAAGCCCTATACATGCAATGCTCTTAAACCGATTCGCAAGAATCATGATGAGGAGATGAGGTTTACATTTGATATATCTAAGTGTGATAAGATATTTGATGCTCTCTTGCAGGATAAGATGATTAGAATATCACACACCATACCGCCGTTTGATGAGCTGAAACGGCGTGCTTATTGCAAATACCATAATTCATTTTCCCATGCTACTAACGATTGTAATGTTTTTCGATGACAGATACAATCGGCCATTAAAGATGGACGATTGAATTTTGCTGAGATGCAAGTTGATAAACAGCCCTTTCCGATGAACACCATGGACATGGAGGGAAAGAAAATGTTAATTCGGCCTAGCATAGCCGAATCTGCTAATAAAGATAATGTTGTTATTGGTGAATCCAGGAAAGGCAAGGAGGGCGACAAAGTCTTGGGAAGAGTGTTGTGCTTGATAAGCAACCCGATGGCAAGGAAGTATTGAAGATCACCATAAAAAATCCCGTACTCGGGGGGCAACCACAAGTACAAGAAGATACTCATGTTAAATTTATCAAGCCCAAGAATTCAGAAGTTGGCAAGTGGGGAAAGAGTGAAGCTAAGCACAAGCGAATCAGGCCAACTTTTGATATGCTGCTATCCAAATATGCAAGTCAAGCGGCCGGTTCTAGCTCTAATCGGCCATCACATTCGAAGCGTTCAAGATCGCTTCTGGAGCAAGAGTGTCGACGCTATGCAAGGCCATATGGGTCATGGGCACCGACACCATGGATGTCACAACCCTCCTATGCACCATATTGCATGAGAGACTTCAATGGAGGATGGGGGCAACCCCCAATGGCTCCTTATGCTTTCCATATGGGGTGGACAACACCTAGAAGGCTTGCTTGCGAGAGGCTTTATTATCCCACCCAAGGCCGTTTGAGTTATGGTGCTAATCGGCCAACAAAAAATTCTCCAAGTAAGGCCAATAAAAAAGTGTGGCGTGTTAAGTCACCTAATGCGGAAATTTCAGAATGCGACAAGCAAAAGGAGATCAAAAAGCCGGTTGTTGGTAATCTGGTTACTTCTAATGGTGATATTGTTATTGTTCAGCAGGGTTCCATGGTTGATGATCATGAGGCGAGCACAAGCAAGGCCAAACCAAGGGATCCCAAATATACTCAACCTAAGTGGTGTCCTCCCGGTTTAACTAAGACCATGAAAAGGAGGTTACAACGCATGAGGAACCACGAGAAGGTAGAACACAAAGAGGAGAGGCAAAGGGACGAATTGTTTAGTGAAATTCGGCCCATAGCACTCATAAAACAAGTGTGGAGGCCTAAACAAAAACAAAACACAGATGCTTCTACATTAGCTGTAGCAACACCTTCACCACCAAAAGAGGATGATGCGACCCCTATTACATCGTCTACACTACCTGAAACATCCCCTTCAATTGAGGAATCTTTAAGCCCAATATACACATTGGGAGATGAAGATGAGATGGTGGATTATGAATCTACGCCGGTTCGGGAAGGTATGGATATTAATATGGTATATTACTTACCTGCCGAGTTTCGTGCTATAGGTGAAGAAGGGGAGGTAGCCCAGCTGAATTTTGGTCCTAAGAATGCTATTTTCGAGAAGCCAAGAGAACCGGTGAAACACTTGAAGCCATTGTACCTCAAAGGTCATATTAACGGATTGCCGGTTGCTAGGATGCTCGTTGATGGTGGTGTTGTGGTAAATCTTATGCCCTACTCGGTCTTCAAAAAGTTGGGGTTAGATGATGATGCATTGATGAAGACCAATAGGTACTTAATGGATTCGAGGATAAAGAAAAGACAGAGGCCAAAGGTGTGATGTGCATGGAACTCACCGTGGGAAGCAAAACTTTGGCAACCACATTCTTCATCGCCGAGGTGCAAGGTAACTATAATGTTATATTAGGTCGCGATTGGGTTCATGCTAACCAATGTGTACCGTCTACCATGCATCAATTTTTAATACAATGGATCGATGATGAGGTAGAAATCATTCACGCGGATAATTCGGCTTGTGTTGCTTTGGCCGATGCATTAGTGGATTGGAATCATCCCGATGTAACTTTCTTAAAAGGGTGTGACCTCTCGGAGTTTGATTTCCTTAGTGCTACAAGGAACGGGTTCATTCCCTTCTCTTTAAAGCCGATTGGTGGTAATCGGTTACAAGGTATGATGTGAACAAGAAGTTAGAATCAACGGCCGATATATAACTATCGCCCTTAGCATAAACATGGCCGATACATAATTATCGTCCTGAGAAAAATAAATGGCCGATGGAGTGTTAGACATCGTCCTTAGAACAAATACATTGCAAATTATTTTTCGGCACGCAAGTTTTGCCGAAAAACAGGGGGGCATGTGTTGACACCAGATTTTGGCACGGTCAATAACTTATTTAAGATGGCCTCAAATGGAGAAGTGATCTTAATGAAAGAGTTCCGTATTGTTGATATGAACATCTTTGAAGTTTGGCTCATCGCCGTCCAATTTCATCTCGAAGGCCGAAACTATGCTCAAAGTACTAAGAACTTATATTCAGAGTACAGTTTGGCCGATTAAGCCCCCAAGACGACCTCAAATGGAAAAATGATCTACACGGATTGTCTTCGTCTCGTCGAAACGGTCGATTTTGATATAAAAATCGTCCAAATCCGAGTTCATATGCAAAAGTTAGAGCAATCGGAGTGCAGCCCTGTCACCAGGCGAAATATGGCGCGCCCCACCAGACGCCATGTCTGATTGGTAGCGCGAGTAAAGAGATCTTTTGTGCGAGCTATTTGACCCTCAAGATGACCTCTGATCAAAAAACGTTCAACATGAAAGTTGTTCGTATTGTCGAAACGGTCAAGATTGCTTTTGGACTCGTTTTCATCCGAGATCGTTTACCACCACAAAAAAGACCCGCTAGGTGCAACCACCGAACAGTTTTGGAAAGTTTGGACAAGACCAATCCGAATTTGACTAGGGTTTTGGACGTGAATCCAAGCTTTTTCCTTGCACGGAAAGTCCAGCCGCCTCTTATATACCTAAGGTGTGACGGCCGATTGAACAACAACACACAATCGAACAATCAATCTACTTTTTACCCTAGTTTTACATTTCTTCCTTGTTCTTTCTCTCTCGTTCTTCGTTCGTTCTTCGTTGAAGGGCAGCGATCCTCGATGCTCTAGGGGCGAGCGAACCGACCTAGGGCAGCCCATAACCGCCGCGCGTCCAGACGGGGTCCCTCCCGGGCGCGTGGGGTTTCGGGTGCTCAAAAGCACCCGCCGGATTGCCTGCGTACCGCGCTTCCGGACGGGTCTCCTTCGACGTGAGCTGCGGTGCATCACCCTCGGTGTTGGAGGTACACGGTGACGTGTTCGTGTGCGAACACTATACTTATGGGTTCTCACCACTCGCAAACGAGACTCAGCTGACCACATCGGTCACAGTGTTGCTACCTGGGCCACGCGTCGCCGTTGACTGCTCGTAGCATCTCCATCCGGGGGTATGCAGCATTGTCGATGTCGCCTAGAATTGCCTGTTGTAGCATGCAACAGCTGGAGTCGCCCAACTTATAGAATCCAGAGTAGCTGGTTGTAGCAAATGGCGCAACCGGTAGTAGCAAACGGCGTCGCTGGTTGCAGCACACAGTAGCCGAAATCGTCCCATTTATAGAATCCAAAGCCACTGGTTGTAGCAAATGGCGCCACTGGTAGTAGCAAATGGCGTCGCCGGTTGCAGCACTCAGCAGCCGAAGTCGTCGCGCTTCTAGCAATCATAGTCACTTGTAGCAAATGGTGTCGCCCATTGTAGCAGCCGGTGTCGCCGATTGTAACACGCAACAGTCAAAGTCGTCGTAGCATCGCCTGCTTGCGTTTATGGCCAGGTTTTTGCAGCGACCGCAGGCTGCTTTGCAGCGCCCTGCCACGACATGAAGCACCGCAGGAGGGGTGGAGTGGGTGCATGGAGCTGCTACTGGAGCGCCGTTCGCTACCCAGGTCATTTGTAATCCAGAGCTAATCATGGGCGGCGACGTCCTGGGCGGCGACGCAAGGCCGCCTGACGCGCTACCGCCGGGCGCGCAGCCGACCGACGCACTTCGGCCGCCCGGCACGCAGCTGACCGGCGTGCTTCGGCCGCCAGTCGCGCGGCAGACTCCATCACCTCCGTCGGTGATCTCAGAGGATATCACCGGGGATGATGAGATCCGGGTCATGGCGGATCAGTGGGTGGTTTGTTTCTCCGATCCGATCCGAGGATGGATCGAGGGACGGCTACAGCACTCTCCATCATCGCGCTGGACGTCACTTCGTGATATGGATAACGACATCCTTGCCGGCGACTACCTGGCGGCGGACGTTCAGATCGAGGTAGGGATGCGTTTTATTTTAGTTGACTTCGATGTCCATGTGTTGTCATGTTTGCAGGAGGTTCAGAGAGAGGAGATCGAAGTGATCGATTTGACGACGATGCACGAGGCGATGCGGGAGGCGCCCGCGGCCATTGCAGTGAGTCGGCCTTCTTCGTCTATGAGATCGCCGGGGAAATACTCACTGACACCGTCCGACGTGGTAGTGGAGGCCTTCAGCCCTGGTCACTCGCAGCAGGAACCCCACCTTCCGAGCGACCGGGGCGACCGGGGCGACGCAACCGCCCGGCCGGCGAGCGCCGGGACCATGCACTCGGGGGCAGTGGCTCGGGTCGGCGGCCGGTTTTGGGCGCTGGCCGGAGCCGACGAGGATGATGCGGACGGAGACGGCGACGATCCGGACGCTTCTCCACCAACGCCGACTCCCTCCGACCTATTCTGCGAATTCTTCCATGCGGGCTATGATGAGGACGAGGTGGCCTCGACGGTGGATAGAGTGCTGCCAGTTGAAGATCCAGCAAGGGTGGGGCTTCATGCGGGAGAGAGGAAGGAGATGGTCCGGTGAGTGGTTCACCGTCGAACGGCGGCGACGGCGGTCCGACCATGGAAGGGTCCCCTTCCAAAGGTTAGTCTACCGAACCTTACTCTTTTCGATCTGATTCATCCGGATTCTTGGATTCAAGTTAAGAGGAAGAAGAGGCCTGTCCGTTCTGGCGGTGTGCCGGCAGCGGCCATGGCGAGATCGCCGGCGAGACGGCCGATCTCGATCTCGCAGCAGCGGGCGACGCGTTTGAACGCTCTCCTGGGCTGTGCGCTCGAGGGCCTTCCTGACGGGCCGGTTCTGAGTGAGCCGGGCTTTGTCTTGGGTGGGCCTGAGATAACCGGGTATGAGGCCCAGGTTAACTTGGATAGTTTTCGGGGGAGGATTGCTACACCCCCATGCACGATCGACGGGACGACAGAGGTGTCTCGTTCGAGGCGGCCTAGGGTTCTGCTGCCCAGGCCGCGATCTTGCTTCTCTGATCGTGGGGCGGGGCGCGCTCGCCGGGTTCCCGCGCTTCGTTGCATGGCGGGCGGAGGCCCTCCTCCGGCCAAGGCCGGCGCTCAGGCCGGCGTCCCGGGCAGCGTGGGGCGCGGAGGCTTGCCTCAGCCTGCGGGAGGCGGCCGGGGCGGAGAGGCGGCCTCTATGGCCGCGGGTCGGGGCCGCTCGGGTCTGCTGTTAGGGGCGGCGCGCGCGGCCGCTCCTCCGGCCTCAAACCAGGTGGACCAGGGGGCAAATGGCGCCCGACAAGCGCTGCACGGCGGCCTGCCCAGGCCAGGCGCGGTCGGCCGCGGAACTTTGCCGGCGGGTAGACCCCTGCCTCCTGTCGCCGGTCGGGGCGGACTTAGGCCACCGGCGCCTCTCCCCACGGCGACTGCGGGTCATGGTACACCATCTCATCGGCCACCTGCTCCAGCGTTGGCTGGCCAGCCGCCTCCTCCGGCGATGCAGACCAGGGCCCGACCGCCGCAGTTCGTGGCTCGGCAGTCGCACAATCCGACGGCACCGGCTTTGGAGCAGGCGCAGTTACAGATGGCTCCAGTGAGGGGGGGGGTGCCTCGTCGGTGCCTCGTGGTCAATGGGGTGATGATGGTCTCAACGCATATGGTGACGGACAGCACCGGGGATCCTCGTCCACAGGTGGTGGGCGGGGGTATGCTTGGCAATGTGATGGCTCGACCGAGAGACCTTTCCTGGGGCCTACGAGAGGTTTCGTCGAAGGGGCGGCCGGACCAGCTAATAGGAACCGTGGTGGTTTTCGTGGTAACCGTGGTGGACGGGGCGGCCGAGGTGGTCGCTACCGCCTAAGGCAGCAGCATGTTGTCGTGGATCAGACACCGGTTGGTGTCAATACTGATGAGACTGCATTGACTTGTCAGGCTATGGAGGTTGTTACAGCTCTGGCAGAGGCGGTTCCTGCTAATAATGGCGAGGTTGAGGTGATGTCAGTGGAGGGATCTGAAAAGGCTGAGCTGGACAGGGCGGCAAAGTATGCGCGAAAAAAAGAAAGAATGTTATGCTATCGCTGTGGCAACAAAGGCCACTTCATTGCTGAGTGTGTGGCAGTCTTATGCGATACGTGTGGTAAGCCGGACCATGAGTCAGGGGCTTGTCCGCTTTTGAGGGAGCAGCTACCAAATCTGATGATGTATGGTGTGTTCTGTTCAGAGCTCACGTTTTTCGAGTCTCCGATGGAGAAGGAGGTCTCGGATGAGGTGCGCAGTGTGACGTCTGGGATTGTTAAAGTGACTAAAGGTGAAGTCTCTGAGGTCCAAATTGTGCAGCGGCTCCGGGAGCTGGCACCGGGGGACTTCCTATGGGAGTTAGTCAGTCTTGAGCCAAACTCGTTCAGGGTGGAGTTTCCATCGGTGGAGGATCTACAGAGGTTATTGAGTTTCGGGATGTGTAAGGTGCCAGGTACTGAGGGCATTCTGGAGTTCCACAAGTGGAAATTGAGTGAGCCTTAGGGTACGCCACTTACCCAGGCCTGGTTGCGTTTTTCGGGGGCTCCACACAGGCCCTTGCAGGATGCCAGGGTTGTTGCTAGTATGGCTGTTTTGGTGGGAAAGCCCGAGCGAGTGGATATGGCTTTCACCAGAGCTCAGGGAGTGGCTCGCATCCTAGTCAGTATCCTGGACATTGAGTATGTTCCGGACGTGGTGAAGTGGGCTTATCGCGGTCAGGTGTATAACCTTCAGATTGAGTTTGAGGATGACAGTCTGTTTGCCGACACACCTGCTACAGTGGACGTTGATATGCAAGAGGGGGATGATGACAGGGGGCGCAAGGAGCTTCCGGTAGATGATCCTGGTCGAGAGGCCGAGAGACCGGGGTCTAGGGTCAAGACCACCGGCGGGGAAACGACGCCTCCTTCTTCGGTGCCGACGACCACTCTGAGGTTTGGTACCTTTGAGCCAGCTTCGGCACCCCCGAGACTATGGAGTGAGCGGGTGGAGTCTTTTGAGGTTTTCGAGCACTCCTTACCTGCGTTGGACTTTGAGGGTCGGAGAGTGGAGGTTCCTGGAGTGGAGGGAGGTCCGGAGATAGTGTTCTCGCCTCCCTCGGATATTGTTGACACGTCTGAGATGCAGGTGATGACTACGAGCTTGGAGGGGGGTCGCAGGCAGGAGACCTCGACCCCTCATCACTTGATGGCTTTGATCAGGGCTCCTGAGAGGGAGGAGTCCTCTTCAGGAGGGCGGTTGGCTGCTGCTTCTTCTGCTGGGCGGGTGGGTGTTTGTCTGGGGCAGGTGGCCCCGGCGACGCCTGCTGCGCTGGCGCTGGCCGGCTCTGAGGGAGGATGTCTGGGGCTGGAGGCCCCACACCCTTCCCCTTCAGCCTCGACGGAGGCGGCTTCGACTGCCGTGATTGGAGGGGGTCCGGGGAAGGTGATCCCGGGCCATCCCTCATCCTCGGCTGGCGGGATGACGACTCCAACAGCACTGAGGGTCGGGGCGGAAGGAGTGTTTGGACGGGTGGTCCCGGCACCTTCTATCCCTGCCCCCCTGACCGCCGGAGGTGGGAGCCGTCCGTCACTTCCTCTCGCGACTGGTGCCTCTCAGGAGGAGGTTGTTGCTTTTGGCGGAATCCCTGATCCGGTCTCTGAGGGGCGGCGGATGAGTTCCCGTCTCCTGGATCATCCGGAGGTTGACGACATGCAGCAGAGGTGCGCTACGAGGGCGGCCAAGGTTCGTGGTATCGAGGCCACTTCCGGTATGTCGGTCAATTTATCCAATTCCATTATGCATTTTTCTACGGATGAGATTATTCATAATGCAAATCAAGTAGGGATTTCGCTAGGGAATAATAATGCTGAAATTTCCAACTCGGTTAATGATCTTTTGGATCTGGAAGCGGATCGCGCATTAGAAACCATTCGTAACGTAGCGGCTGTGCGACCTATGAATGACGCTGAGATTGATGCGTTGGGAGTGAGAGTGCTAGACACCTTGTGTGCGGACCTTGCACCATCCTGTAATGAGTCAGACGAGGAGGAGACCAACGTAGAGGTTGAGGTCCTTCAACCACCACTGCCCGGTTATGAGGACCGGATGGTGGACAATGACAAACCTAAACGTAAGTGGAAGCGGAAGGTGTATCCAGCATCCGCGGTACGTAGAAGTGCTAGGATTCGTACGGCAAAAAAAAATCCATGATGAATTATGAAAGGAATCTTTTGGAATAGCAGAGGTCTCAAGGACTTGGCTAAAAGAAGGTTTCTTGCTGAGGCATCTTTGGAGCACAGATTAGATTTCATTGCTCTCTCCGAAACTGGAAGAGACAATTTTCCTCCGCGGTTTCTTTCCTCTCTTGCGGGTGGTGTTGATTTCGACTGGCATTGCCTACCGCCACGTGGACGATCGGGAGGCATCTTGTTGGGAGTGAGATGCGATTCCCTTGAGGTCAAGAGTGTGGTAATGGGAGACTTTGCGGTTAAGTTTCGGGTTAGGTCAAAAGTTGATGGGTTCGACTGGGCTTTGGTGGCGGTGTATGGAGCTGCACAGCCCGAATTTAAACTGGAGTTTCTGGCGGATCTTGTTCGAATTTGTGGGTCCGAACAGCTTCCAATGTTGGTCGGGGGTGATTTCAATATCATTCGGAGGAAAGAGGAGAAGAATAATGATAACTTTGACGGGAGATGGTCCTTTATGTTCAATACTATTATTGAGAGTTTGGACCTGAGGGAGATTGAACTTTCTGGTAGAAAGTTTACTTGGGCTAATGCGTTGCCAAACCCGACTTATGAAAAGCTTGACCGAGTTCTCGCCAGCGTGGAGTGGGAACAGAAGTTCCCTCTGGTGACGGTACAAGCTTTAACGCGGGGAATTTCAGATCACACACCACTATTTGTGGACTCCGGGGAGTCCAACTATGTGGGAAACAAAAACACCTTCTCTTTCGAGTTGGCCTGGTTCGAACGTGAAGGGTTCTTAGACCTCGTTGCCAGGGAATGGGCTAAGGGGGTCGGGGGTACGACAGCGGTCGAGCGTTGGCAGAATAAAATAAGACATTTAAGAAGCTTCTTACGGGGGTGGGCTAAGCACCTAAGTGGGGTGTATAAGATTGAGAAGGATAGACTCCTTTCTCTTATACAGGCCCTAGATACTAAAGCCGAATCTATGATTCTGCTGCCTGCTGAGATCCAGGTTAAACATGAGGCTGAAAAGAGGTTGAAAGAACTTCTCCGTGAGGAAGAGTTGAAGTGGGCGTTGCGAGCCAAGGTCCACAAAGTGGTTCAAGGGGACGCTAATACTCAATTCTTTCACCTCATTGCTAATGGCAAGCACCGTAAGAAACGAATCTTCCAACTTGAGCAGGATGAGGGTACTATTGTTGGGCAGGATAACCTAAAAACTTAACATCACCGAGTATTATAGGCAGTTATTTGGACCACCAGAGGTTAATTGTGTAACTTTGGATGAGTCTCGGACTGAGGATGTTCCTCAACTGTCGGCTGTCGAAAATGATATCTTGCTAGCCCCATTTACGGAGAAGGAAGTGTTTGATGCGATTGCACAAATGGAAAACAACAAGGCTCCCGGTCCGGATGGGTTTCCGGCGGAGTTTTATAAAAGGTGTGGCAGATTATTAAGGGGGATCTGTTACCTATGTTTCACGATCTTTTCTCTGGACAGCTTCAATTATTTCAGTTGAATTTTGGAACTATCACATTGCTTCCTAAGAAAATGGAGGCTGTGCGAATTGAGCAATTCAGGCCAATTTGCCTTCTCAATGTTAGTTTCAAAATCTTCACCAAGGTCGGGACGAACAGGCTCTCACAGATTGCGCTTTCTGTGGTACACCAATCCCAAACTGCTTTCATGCCGGACAAAAACATCCTCGAAGGAGTAGTTGTCCTTCATGAAACGCTCCATGAAATTCACTCTAAAAAATTAGATGGGGTAATTTTTAAGGTGGATTTTGAGAAGGCGTATGATAAGGTCAAGTGGTCGTTCCTTCAACAGGCATTGCGTATGAAAGGTTTTGATGAGGCTTGGCGCCATCAGGTTGAATCTTTTACGCAAAAAGGGAGTGTGGGTATTAAAGTCAATGACAATATCGGTCATTACTTCCAGACTCATAAGGTCCTCAGGCAAGGAGATCCAATGTCCCCCGTTTTGTTTAACATCGTGGTGGATATGTTAGCAATATTGATCGGAAGGGCTAAGGACCATGGTCAAGTGGGTGGTTTAGTACCTCATCTGGTGGATGGAGGTGTATCCATCCTTCAATACGCTGATGATACAATCATCTTCATGGAGCATGATTTGGCCAAGGCGAGAAATATGAAGTTGTTGTTATGCCTCTTTGAACAATTATCGGGGTTAAAGATTAATTTTCATAAGAGCGAATTGTTCTGCTTTGGTAGGGCTAAAGACGAACAGGACTCCTATAGGCAACTGTTTGGGTGCGAGTTGGGAAGTCTGCCCTTCTCCTACCTTGGCATTCCGATTCATCATCGTAGGCTAACAAACAGAGAGTGGAAGTGTATCGAGGATCGATTTGAAAAGAAACTGAGCTTCTGGAAGGGTAAGCTCATGTCATATGGAGGCCGGTTAGTTTTGATAAACTCGGTACTCACGAGTATGCCTATGTTCCTCTTATCATTCTTTGAGGTTCCAGTGGGAGTGAGGAAAAGACTGGACTTCTATCGATCACGCTTCTTTTGGCAGGGTGATGAGCTTAAAAGAAAATACTGGCTTGCTAAGTGGGATATTATCTGTCGACCCAAAGACCAAGGCGGGCTTGGCATTGAGAATCTTGAGGTTAAGAACAGATGCCTTCTTAGTAAGTGGTTGTGGAAGCTCGCTAGCGGTTCGAAAGCTATGTGGGCGCAAATCATTCGCAGCAAGTATCTCCAGACTAGGACTTTGTCCCAGGTAACAGTTAGGCCGATGGATTCGCCTTTCTGGAAAGGGCTCATGAAAGTCAAACAACTAATGTTCAATAGGACAAAAGTTGTCATTGGCAATGGGGCCACTACACGTTTCTGGGAGGACGCTTGGCTGGGCAACTCACCCCTGGCCATTCAGTATCCGTCTTTATATCGTATTGCTCAACGACGTGAGGTGTTCGTGGCAACGGTATTTCAAACTATCCCCCTTAATATTCAGTTTAGACGGTCATTAGCGGGCAATCGTTGGGAGGTTTGGCTCCAGTTAGTTAGGAGACTAATGGAGGTTCAACTTTCTGACCAACCGGATAAATTACGCTGGAAGTTGACTACGTCTGGAGTATTTACAGTCAGGTCAATGTATATTGATGTTATTAATACAAGCTCCATTCCAACTTCCAAGAGTGTCTGGGATGTCAAAGTACCTTTGAAAATAAAAGTGTTTATGTGGTTTGTTCATAAACAAGTTATTCTAACAAGGGACAACTTAATAAAGCGTAATTGGACAGGACCTACTAGGTGTAGTTTCTGTGATCGAGATGAGACAATTAAACATCTCTTTTTTGATTGCCCGCTGGCCAAGGTTCTTTGGCAGACGGTCCACATTGCTTTTATTATAACTCCACCGAATACTGTTAATGCTTTATTTGGGAATTGGCTATATGGGATTGACTCTACAATAGCACGACATATTTGGGTTGGAGTCTGTGCTTTAATGTGGACCATCTGGCTGTGCAGAAATGATTTGGTTTTTAACAGATCATCACGAATTCATTTTTTGCAGGTTATCTTCCGAGCTACGGCGTTGATCCATTCATGGTCATTACTCACTCCGATGGAGGCCAGGGAGCATTTGGTTACTGGGTCTACCCGGTGGGAGATGGTTGCTCGGGATATCTTCAACCGGTTTGGATGGCGGTCATGTAATAGGATAGGCAATTAGTTTCCCTATCTCTTTAGCCAGCCGGTTGTGGCTCTTTTATTGGCTAGTTAGTGTTTCTAGCCTTATGTGCTCTGTGTGGGCTGCTTTTTATTGTTTTCAGTTAGAGACTATGGAACTTTGTACGCATTTTTTGTTGCTTCATTAATAAGATGGCTGTATGCATCACTCCTGATGCAGAGGCCGGGGAGTCCCCCCTTTTAAAAAAAATCGTAGCTAGCCATAAACGGTTGTAGCATTTTCTTCTGCCGGTTGCAGCTCCTTGGTCACAGGTTGCAACCTTTTGCCATCTCCGGCCACAATTCATCATCCGGCCACAAAACTACACTGCCATTCGATTGTAGCAAAAGGCAATGGTTTGTAGCAGAGAAAAATAACACGGTTGTAGCAAAAACAGACGCCCATTAAGGATCTCCAACAAATTCAGTAGCTGGTTCGAGCAAAAAAAGGAGCTGATGCCAGCAAAAAAAATACGGTTGCAGCTTCTCGAAGCTCCGTCACAGCACTTGCAGGGTGCAAACCTTTACGTGGATCGACGGCTCACAGCATCCCGGCCGGCCGCGCGGGGCATGAGGCTGGGTGCTCGCGGCGCGGCCATGAAAGAGCTGATGGGTGGAAGCTCGAAGCTCGTGGAGAGGAAAGAGATGGGCGGGCGGGGGTTGACGTGCTCTGCGAGGGAGAAGGCCGATGCCACCGCGAGCGGATGAGATTGGGGAAGAAGACCGGCTAGGTCAGTGATCTTCGTACGCGCAACTGAGAAAAAGCGTAGGAACAAGACGAAAGGAGAACGAGCAGGTGAGAAAAAAAGGGAAACGACAGAAGATAAGGTACGGAGTGGGTTTGCGTGGGGCCACTGCTCGCCTCGTACGCGTGTGGGAAAGCGGCCGGCTGAGTTTCAGCCGGTCGTCCGGCGACAAACGTTTTCCTTTCTGAAATGATTTTTTCATGGCATATTTCCTCATTTTTTTCTACAAGGTTTTTGGAGAAATACTTTTAAAGAAGGATGAAGTTACATGGACAGGCGTAAATTAGGAAAGTGTTGATATTTAATTAACACATATAATTAAGGAAATCTACACTTGTAACCGACGTGTTGTTCCTGTACACATCCCCTACTATTCTTTCGGCAATTGACGTTCTTGTTCGATACGTCTCCCCGATACATGTAATCCCTTATCAATAAAGCAATCAGTTTATTGTTCATTACATTGATTCATCACACAAATGTAAATTAGCGTGACAGTATCAGTATGTACGCAGACCACTTACTACTCTAGTGTCTAGCAAGCCGGCTCACGACCAAAGGTGTGGGATCGAGTCCCATGCCAAGTGACTGTTTTCTCCTCCAATGACATTAGTTTAGCTTGTGACGGTCAATTTGCCTATAAAAAAATCTCTCTGTAAAAGAAGCCAGTTCCCAAGCGGTCAAAGTTTTGGTTGTCATGGTCAGTTTGCAATTTTTTCCTTCGAAATCAGTTTAGGCTGTATTTATATCAGATAAACGAGTTTATGGCCTAAATCGATCACTTCTTAAGCTTTCTGCTAAAGCATACAATCAGTATGAGTTAATAAACTAATGACGAATTTCACTCCCTATTGATAATATCACCGATACTGCAGAGAAGTACAATGACAAAAGCTTTGAGAAGCTTAATACCATCAATGATATCAGATCACTGTATAGGGTGAATAGCAATCTTAGTTGGACAGTGCTCCGAGACCTCAGCATCACATTGTATTTTAGGCTTGTCACTAGGGATGCCGGTTGGCTCTAAATACCACAAACTGCTTGATCGGGCCAACACCAACAGCGACAATTCTTTACCGGTAAGAATTACAAACTTTCCCCCGCGCGCGCCGCGTCTGCTTGCACTCGCACATTATCGATCACTGCGTCGTCGGCGATGGCGACTTGGCGGAATCGTCGAAGAGAGCCTCCATCTCCTCGAGGGTCCTCCCCTTGGTCTCCGGCAGGAGTGCGTAGACGAAAACCCAGGACGCTGCTGCGCACCCCGCGAAGATGTAGAAGCTTCCGGCCATGCCCACAGCCTCGTACAGCGATATGAAGGTCATCCCCACCACGGCGCTCATCACCCGGTTCACCGCCGTGCCGATGCCAGTGCCCTGCGCGCGTAGCCGGAGCGGCAGGATCTCTGACCCGTACATCCAAATTACTGGCCCGAACCCCAGCGAGAAGGTCGCCATGAACGCTGCGGCGGCCGTCACGCTCGTTGCGGCGGCCCACCACGCGGCGCTCCCGCCCGCGTGTGCCGTCGGCGACGCTCGAAGAGACAAGCCTAGCACGAGTAGAGACACGGTCATGCCGCCCGCGCTGGTGAGCAGCATGGGACGCCGGCCCAGCCGGTCAGCCAGAAAGAGCGGGATCACAATGGCCACAATCTTGGCGACGCCAAGGAGGATCGTGGCACCGAGAACCGCGGACTGGGAGGTCACTCCGGCGTGGTGGAACACCCGCGGCGCGTACAACACGAGAGCCGCCACGCCGGACGCCTGCTGGAAGAACTGGAGGCCGAGGATGGCGAGCAGCACGCGACGGACAGACCGCGTCGGCCGGATCAGTATGTCGCGCCAGACGCTTGTCGACCGGGTCGTCCCGTCGCTGCCGCCGGGGACGGCCTGCTTGGAGCTTTCCTGCGCGGAGGAAACGATCTCCTTGAGGCGGCGGTCGGCGAGGGCCGCATCGCCCGTGGTGCGGGCGAGGACAAGGCGGGCCTCGTCGTGGTGGCCGTGGAGTACGAGCCAGCGCGGGGTCTCCGGCATGGCGAGGAGCGTGGCGACCGCGAGAAATAGCGGCGGGAGGGCGCCGACGCCGATCATTAGGCGCCAGTTGACGTTGTTGGGAAAGCCGGCAAGGGCGAAGTCGGCGATGTAGCTGAGCAGGATGCCCGTGTTGCCGGCGATCTGACGTGGCAGGCATATAAAAGAGAGGGTAAATAAGACAACATGTATTGACCCATCGAAATTACTATGAATTTATGACTGACAGGCAAATACCATGAGAGCTAAAATGACACTCACACATCTAGCTAGATCTTTATATGACCAGTCTTTTACATGGAGTAGGTAATTTGTCACTTTCTCAGTGTGTTTTCCTCACGATCTCGATGAGAACATGAGAGTAAAAATTGGTAACGGGAGCTAGACGGCGAGTTTTGTCAGTTTGGCCCCAGTTGGATGTATAATGCGCCTGCTAACCGGGAAAGCGGAACTTGAGCGGATGACAAGGCACCCACGCCTGTGGTCGAACCATCCAGGCATTCGTCGGAAGCAAGGGATAGATAGATTGTGATAGATAGATTGTACATTTGCTTTCGGTAAGATTATATTTACTCCCTCCTTTCCTTTCATCTACTCCTTGACGGAACAATAATTTGCGGTGCATTCATGCATGTGTACCCTGTGTGGCCAAGTGCCAACGAATCATGACTACGATAATAACTCTGCGTTACATCAGAATAGTTCGATCCCTCCCGCATCAAAAAGACAAGTTCGATTCGTATTCGCTTTATTATTCAGACAGTTAGTCTGACGTGACTCGTCCGAACTAAAGTCGTCTCAATGATTAATCTCTCTCTCTCTCTCTCAAGTATTCTTTTTTCATCACTCTATCTTTCTCAGCAATCATCTTTGAATAGTAGTATTTGTTTCCGCCAGGCGCCACCCCACGTACGTACTGATCCAGCAATCCTAGGATCCAGTTCGATCAAGGAAAATATTTATATTTTATTACTTAACCTACTACTAACATGTAGTACTCGTATTTTATTAACACAAAACTAGCACAGCCCAAAATAGGAATGTAGCTAGCATCATACAGGCATTGCACTCGCGACAAGTATAGTTAATTTATTAATTATTTCGCTAAAAAAGTTGGTTAATTATAATTGAGCCGTAAGATCAATTAGATGAAGACGAACGAATCGAGCATACCTCGGGGATGGAGGAGAGGAAGCCACGGGACGCCGCCGGCGCCATCTCGGCGATGTAGACGGGCGCGACGACGAGGCCGAACCCACACGCAACACCGGCGACGAGCTGTCCGGCCATCAGCACCGCGTATCCTCCCGCCACGCTGGTGATCGCGGAGCCGGCGAAGAACATGGCAGCGGAGAGCGCCATAGTGCGGCGGCGCCCCGCGCAGTCGCACGCCCAACCCGCGGCCAGCGAGCCGACGAGGGAGTAGATGCTGGTGGCCCCGATGAGCACCTCGATCTGCGCGTCGCTGATCCCCAGGTCGTCCTGCACGAACTTCTGCGCCCCGCTCATCACACCTCGATCTGCGACCACGCAAACCAGATAGATCCGGCATCACGTACGCCATGAAATCGAGTTTTATTATACAGACCAAATTTACACGAATAGTCTTCATGTAAGATGAAAAAAGTGCTCTTAATCGGTCTACTGACGCGATGAATTGCCGCATATCTGGCAGGCAGGCAGGACCTAGAGCGGATCAAAATAATTTTTTGATGCAAAACGTAGAAGGTGCATGCATGGTACATGCATATACAAGACAGACACAGCTAGATCATCTGCAGGTAGGTGGCACAGGGTTGCTTACTGTAACCGTAGATGACGGAGATGGCGGAGGCGACGAGGGAGCAGACGAGCGCGTAAGCGCTTCCGGCCGTGGCGGCGGCCTTCCCGCCGTCGCCGGGAAGCAGCGGCGCCTCGAGCTCGTCATGGCGCTGTTGCTCCTTGTCCATTACAATTATTATATCTCAAAAGAATTGGAGCGTAGCTAGTTGCCCGCGCGAGACCGCTGCTCCTCCGATAGGAGCTTCTTTTATTTTTGGAGGAGAAATGCGAGAAGGAAGTGGGGATCACGAGTATATATATATACGATGGAATCGATCACGTGTTCACGCGGAGTTGGGCGCGGATGCTGTGGTAAATTACCTGATTAACCGAGCGCGCGCACACACAAACGAGCACCGGTTCACACCTACATCGCCCTCGAGAGTGTCGGTTTGGGCCTATGACAAGTGGGGCCTTCGAGTCAGCAACGTCCGAGTGCAAGATATTTGGCTGGCACGCGCATGTGCATCACTGTTATCTGGCAGTACGTGATATAGTACTAAGATCCGCTTTTATTTGGAAACTATTCCCTCTATTTCAAATTACTCATCACTAAAATAGATGTATTTAAAATTAAAATACATCTAGATACATTCATATGTGCAACAAGTAATTTGGAATGGAGTGTACGTAAGCTATCACGCTTATAAAGTAGCTCAGATGCAGCTAAGTTCGCCATTCTTCTTTTAGCCAATAAGCGCGTGGATGGTAATGGGCCACATATTGTTCGCACCCTTCTCGCAAAAAAAAAATTTGTTCGCACCCTTGGCTTAGTTTTTCGCTCCCCTGTAGACTAGATATATAATTGCCCGTGCGATTTGTAATGTTGTGTAAATATTCTGCTCCCCTCATATATAGATGTATATTCACCCATTTCAATATGTATATATTTTATATTGAAATATCGAAAACACCTCAAAATTTGTGAACGGAGCGAGTACTCCCTCCGTCTAGGTGTGTAAAAGCAACTCTAGCAGACCCCGCATCCTGCCGGCCCGCAAATCGCGTTTGCACTTCGCGCAAAACAGATTTTGCGGGTCCGCTTGGGCTGGCACAGATGCAGACCCCCCAAACGGATCCGTAAAAAATATATTCGCGAGATATATTTTTTTACGGGTCGGCTTTACGGGGTCTGCTCTTTGCGCTGCTGCATCCCGCATATTATCAGCCCGCAAATATCAAATACAACATAATTCAACAATCAAAAACAAACTGAATTATTCCAATCAAACATAATACAATAATCATCCGCATTACAAATAATTATTCAAATAACCGTAGCAAACTTAAATAGTGCAATATAAAATTTATCATGAATACAAATACAAATGAATACAAAAATAAGTTATTGTCCAGCCCTTTGCCAATGGTGCTCAATGAGATCTTCCTGAAGTTGAAAGTGGGTGTCTATATTTTCAATCTCCTTGTATGTCTAAAGAAAAGCTCTAATGCGGTTTGGGTCTCTTGCTGGTTTGACACACCTACCCACATTGTCGTAAAAGAATTCTAAGTTCAATCCTCTCTCATCTTCAAGAATCATATTGTGCAGGATAACACAACATGTCATTATGTTCTTCAAGGTTTTCTTATCCCAAAAACAAGCAGGACCACGGACAATGACAACCCTAGATTGCAAAACACCGAATGCTCTTTCAATGTCTTTTCGGGCTGCCTCTTGCACCCTTGCAAATTCACATTGTTCTTCTGTTTTGGGTTCTTTGATGCTCTTGACAAATGTGCACCAAGGAGGGTATATACCATCTGCAAGATAGTACCCCTTTGTGTATTCATGCCCATTAATAGTGTAGTTGCAAGCAGGAGCATCACCACTAGCAAGCCTAGCAAACAAATGAGACCGTTGCAACACATTGCTATCATTGAGAGTGCCCGGCATACCAAAAAGCAATGCCAAATCCATAAATCCTCGGATGCTACGGCCTCTAGCACAATTGTTGCATCACGAGACTTGCCACAATACATTCCTTGCCAAGCCTTGGGGCAATTTTTCCAATTCCAATGCATACAATCAATGCTACCTAGCATGCCAGGCCAACCTCTCATCTCATTTGATGCCATCAATTTCTTTGTGTCATCTTCATTGGGTGCCCTAAGATCCTCAGGACCGAAGACACGAATGATCACTTTCGCAAATCTACGCACAGACTCAATTGTGCTATCTTCACCAATGCGAAGATACTCATCGGCATAGTCAGCCGGAACGCCATATGCAATCACCCGCATAGCTGCGGAGATTTTTTGATATGCACTAAATCCCTTTAAGCCCGCGGCATTTCTTCTTTGAGTAAAATACCGGCAATTTGCCTCGCAAGCTTCAACAATTTTCACAAAGAGGGATCGGCGCATTCGGTACCTTCTCCGGAAGAGGTGCGGAGGATATGTAGGATTCTCCGCGAAATAGTCTTGCATCAACATCTCGTTCCCAAGATGGCGATTCCAAGGAATGCACAAACGACCGACAGTCGATCCTCGCCTCCTCTTCCGGTGCTCGTCTTCATGCTCCTTCACGGCAAGCGCCATGACTAATGTTTGCTGCCGGAAGTTCGCAAGCATGCTCTCAACATCCGAGTCGTCCGAATCGGATAGCAAGAACTTCTCGCACGGGGTCAACTCCATCTACACGCACACCGGCGCGTCAATCTACTACGCAGCTCGCAAAAATCACAAAAAAAGGACTAACCGATGGCGGCTGATCCCGGGCGGCAACGAGGGGGTGCGCTCGACGGTGGTCGATCCCCGGCGACGGGGGGTGGCTCTTCTCGCCGGATCCGGAGGGGCGGTGCAGCGGCTCCGCGCGGGAGGGTGTGGGGCGGCCCCGGGGCGCGATTCCGCCCGCAGATATGGCCGGAATCGCCAGCGGCGGGCAGGCGGAAGCAAAAGGGCGGGCGGCGGCGGAAGGAGGGGGAAAGCGCGCGGGCTGAAATGTCCCTCCCGCCAACTGCTTCTCTCCGATGCAGGGCACCGCAGCCACGAGGGGGAAACCGACGTTTTCCTGGGTTGGGGCAGAGAATTTGCCGCGCGCCCCAAATTTTTTTGCGGGCCAGGAAGGGATGCAGGGTCTGGTCGGGCAGGCTTTCCGGCCTGTACCTGCATTTTGGCGGTTATTTTGCGGGTCAGGGGCGGATGCGGGATCTGCTAAAGTTGCTCTAAGTCACATTAGAAGGTGCATCGCGACCTAGGTGCAAGCTAATTGGAAGAGAAGAAAATCTGGACCGGTCCTCCTTCCAATCAAAGTGCAGATTTCTTTCTTCTAAACATAGCATTTAATCATTTTAGCTCCCACACGGGCCCACGTACTTCTAGCATGCAAAGCCACTTTAATTTCTCGCCTAATCAACGCATAGACGTGCTGCATGCATTGGTCATTACCTGAGGAAAAAACAGGAGAAAATGAGTTTTCGCTGGAAGATAACGAGGCATAGGAGGCAAAGCTCGCTGGCGAACGAGACTGGGAGGGAACCAAGACGGGAAATTAATGAAGGGCGCCTAAACATTTTGGGAAAACCTGATTTTCGTAAGGTGACTTACACACCTAGATGAAGTGAGTACTACGTTAGCTCATGATTTATCTGGCCATATTAAAATGGTTGAGTAAATCAATGTTATCAAATCCTATCCGTGATTTACCTGCCAAATACATTTTAGGATTTTATTTCATTATCACTTATTGGCTTATCAAAGAAATATATGTTTATTTGGTAAGTCAATAAAAGGTGAGACAGTTAAGATGTTTCTCACAAAATAGTACTGAGGAAAAGGATAGAAGGTTAGACGAAGCACTTTTCCTGGCAAGAAAAGGACCATTATTCTTTTTTTCAGCAAGGAATAGATAATCACTTATTGGCTTACCAAAAAAATATGTTTATTTGGGAAGTAAATAAAAGGTGAGACAGTTAATGCTGAATTCAAGGAATGGTACTTAGAAAAAGAATGGATGGTTGGACCAAGCACTTTTCCTGGTAGGAAAAGGAAGGCTATTCTTTTTTAAGAAATAGATAATCACTTATTGGCTTACCAAAGAAAATATATGTTTATTTGGTAACTCAATAAAGTAGTTAATGCGGTTTTCAAGGAAAGGTACCCAAAAAAGGATGGAAATTGGATAAAGCATTCTGCGTGGTAGGAAAATGAAGATTTTTTGTAAGGAGTAAAAAATAGTAGAGATGATAATCCTGATCTTACTTTCTGAGTGCAACACGTCTTATATTCTTACATAGGATATTGCGCCAATACACACGTTTAGGGCCTCTTCTAAGAAAAACCCACGACTTTAGAAGCTTTTAATAATACCACTTACTATGGGTAATGACCAACAAATACTTTTGAATTGGATGGATTAACCGGTTGACACCAAAAATGGCTAAGAAAATGACTAAGCATATAATCTCCAAACCTAGACTAGCTCAAGACAGCGGAGCTGAGCTGCCACCAAGCTCCTCTTCCCGAACCTAGCAGAGACGACGAAGAGCCCAGCACCGACGCATAGCGTCTCTTCACGCCAACCCTTACCTTTCCTTGCCTCACACATCTTCCTCGACCATTACCTGACTTATTCTCCCCCACCCCCCCAATGCCACAGCCACACACACACCCTCTCATAGGTTGACCCCTCCTGCATCATGTCCTCCCTCGCACACAGTCATTGTCGAGCCCACGTCACCGTTCATGATGCCCCTAGGGCCCCTTATATAGCACATGTCATGGAAGGCTTCCATGTCTGTGCACGGGGTGTTCGGGGACAAAGTCATGATGCAGTGCCGGTTTACAACACATTTACGCCTTTTTCTGCTTAGTCATAGAGTGTTTCCTTGTTCCTTCAACTTCGGGCAGTAAACCTCCTCCTGAGGTAGTGGCGATCCTTCTGGTGTCGGTGAGATGCCCTGAGCCTTGTGTGGCATGTGCGTTAAAGGGAAGGACGACGATAAGTGATTTGACTTATCATCAACAAGCCCCCCATTGGTACTCGTAATAGAGTAAGGTTGATGTAGATGCTTGTGGATTTCCCCCTTCTTGTTATCTTGGTTGGTTCCGATGGCGATTCTCCTCTTGATGCCTTGCTCTCACTGCAGATTCTCTTCTGGAATTCGTCGGCAACCTGAGATTGTTGTAGAACCCTTATGACAAGTGTACTTCATATGTCTACAGGTGGAAGGTTGACATACATAGATGCCCTATGTTGAACAAGTTTCATGTGTCGATAGGCAAGTTGGTGTAGATGCAACATGAGTCGCGTGCCATTTGACAACAAGTAATAAATTATCCATTTTTTCTCCCCAATACAAATGGTTTTGCAACCCTGGTTCCGTCTTGGATAGGTTTCTGAATCCAGTGTGTATTGACCTTGTGACATTTTGCAAGTGGTGATGTTTTATGAGGGCTAGCTCCCAAGGCATGTTTATTTCTCATAAGGCGATCTTTATCTTCCTCGGTTCAGGTGTAACGCCCAAGATGTGGTCCTAGTCCCAATAAAGACTTTGCAATTTTACAGGGACTAGAAGTGCATTTTGTCGCCCCAATATATGACTTCATAACATACATGCAATGTCATAATGTTGGTGAACAGGATGGACGTCACAACAAATACAACTAAAAGAGATGAAGAGACAAATACAAATGATAATAAAATAGACATATGCCAATACATAAATATTTCATCAATCAGAGGTCAACATGACCCATAATTACACCATTCATGGCAATGGGAGAAACATGGGTCCGAGTACAGACAAGAACCAAAGTTACCTAAGAGGGGGAATAAGCAATTGTCCACCCTGAAGTCCCATATCTAGTGATTCCCGTGATCGTAACTGAAGGAAATATGCCCTAGAGGCAATAATAAAGTTGTTATTTATACTATTCCGTATATCATGATAAATGTTTATTATTCATGCTAGAATTGTATTAACCGGAAACTTAGTACATGTGTGAATACATAGACAAACAGAGTATCCCTAGTATGCCTCTACTTGACTAGCTCTTTAATGAAAGATGGTCAAGTTTCCTAGCCATAGACATGTGTTGTCATTTGATGAACGGGATCACATCATTAGGGAATGATGTGATGGATAAGACCCATCCATTATCTTAGCACTATGATCGTTTAGTTTATAGCTATTGCTTTCTTCATGACTTATACATGTTCCTATGACTGAAATTATGCAACTCCCGAATACCGGAGGAAAACTTAGTGTGCTATCAAACATCACAACATAACTGGGTGATTATAAAGATGCTCTACAGGTGTCCTCGATGGTGTTTGTTGAGTTGGCATATATTGAGATTAGGATTTGCCACTCCGTGTTTCGGAGAGGTATCTCTAGGCCCTCTCGGTAATGCACATCACTATAAGCCTTGCAAGTAATGTGACTAATGAGTTAGTTGTGGGATGATGCATTACGGAATGACTAAAGAGACTTTCCGGTAATGAGATTGAGCTAGGTATGATGATACCGATGATCAAATCTCGGGCAAGTAACATACCGATGACAAAGGGAACAACGTATGTTGTTATGTTGTTTGACCGATAAAGATCTCCGTAGAATATGTAGGAGCCAATATGAGCATCCAGGTTCCGCTATCGGTTATTGACCGGAGATGTGTCTCAGTCATGTCTACATAGTTCTCGAACCCGTAGGGTCCGCATGCTTAAACGTTCGATGACGATTGTATTATGAGTTATGTGTTTTGATGACCGAAGTTTGTTCGAAGTCCCGAATGAGATCACGGACATGATGAGGAGTCTCGAAATGGTTGAGACATAAGGCTACATTTGGACACCAGAATGGTTTGGGTCGTTTCGGATAAGTTTCGGAGTACCGGGGGTTACCGGAACCCCTAGGGAAGTTATTGGGCCTCATGGGCCTTAGTGGAGAAGAGAGAGGGCCGGCCAGGAGGTGGCGCATGCCCCCCTTGCCCCAATCCGAATTGGACAAGGGGAGGGGGCGGCGCCCCCTCCTTCCTTCTCTCCTCCTCCTCCTTCCCCCCTTCTCCCACTTGGAATATGAAAGGGGGGAGGCGAATCCTACTAGGTTTGGAGTCCTAGTAGGACTCCCCCATGGCACGCCTCCCCCCTTGGACGGCCTCCTCCTCCCCCTCCTTTATATACGTGGGGAGGGGGCACCCTAGAACAAACAAGTTGATCTTGTAGCCGTGTGCGTTGCCCCCTCCACAAATACACACCTCGGTCATATTGTCGTAGTGCTTAGGCAAAGCCCTGCGCCGGTAACTTCATCATCACCATCGCCACACTGTCGTGCTGACGAAACTCTCCTTCGGCCTCAACTGGATTAAGAGTGCGAGGGACGTCATCGAGCTGAATGTGTGCTGAACACGGAGGTGCCATACGTTCGGTGCTAGGATCGGTCGAATCGTGAAGACGTATGACTACATCAACCCCGTTGATAAAACGATTCCGCTTTCGGTCTACGAGGGTAAGTGGACACACTCTCCCCGCTCGTTGCTATTCTTATCCTAGCTAGATCTTGCGTGATCGTAGGAAAATTTTGAAATTACTGCATTCCCCACGGTGGCATCCGAGCCAGGTCTATGCGTAGATGTTATATGCAGGAGTAGAACACAAAGAGTTACGGGTGATAATAGTCATACTGCTTACCAGCATGTCATACTTTGATTCGGTGGTATTGTTGGATGAAGCGGCACAGACCGACATTACACGACTGCTTTCATGAGACTGGTTCTACCGACATGCTTCGCACGTAGGTGGCTAGTGGGTGTCTATTTCTCCAGCTTTAGTTGAATCGAGTTTGACTACGCCCGATCCTTGTTGAAGGTTAAAACAACACACTTGACGAAAAATCGTTGTGGTTTTGATGCGTAGGTAAGAACGGTTCTTGCTAAAATCCCATAGCAGCCACATAAAACTTGCAACAACAAAGTAGAGGACGTCTAACTTGTTTTTGCAGGGCTTGCTGTGATGTGATATGGTCAAGACGTGATGATATATAAATTGTTGTATGAGATGATCATGTTTTGTAGAAGTTATCGGCAACTGGCACGAGCCATATGGTTGTCGTTTTATTGTATGAAATGCAATTGCCATGTAATTGGTTTACTTTATCACTAAGCGATAGCGATAGTCGTAGAAGCAATAGTTGGTGAGACGACAACGATGCTACGATGGAGATCAAGGTGTCAAGCCGGTGACCATGGTGATCATAACGGTGCTTTGGAGATGGAGATCAAAGGCACAAGATGATGATGGCCATATCATATCACTTATATTGATTGCATGTGATGTTTATCCTTTATGCATCTTTGCTTAGTAGGGCGGTAGCATTAATGATCTCTCACTAAATTTCAAGGTACAAGTGTTCTCCCTGAGTATGCACCGTTGCTACAGTTCATCGTGCAGAGACACCACGTGATGACCGGGTGTTATAAGCTCTACGTTCACATACAACGGGTGCAAGCCAGTTTTTCACACACACAATACTCGGGTTAAACTTGACGAGCCTAGCATATGCAGATATGGCCTCGGGACACTGAGACCGACGTGAATCATATAGTAGATATGATGAACATAGTGATGTTCACCATTGAAAGCTACTCCATCTCACGTGATGATTGGACATGGTTTAGTTGATATGGATCACGTGATCATTTAGATGACTAGAGAGATGTCTATCTAAGTGGGAGTTCTTAAGTAATATGATTAATTGAACTTTAATTCATCATGAACTTAGTACCTAATAGTGTTTTGCATGTCTATGTTATTGTAGATCAATGGCCCGTGCTACTGTTCCTTTGAATTTTAATGCATTCCTAGAGAAAGCTAAGTTGAAAGATGATGGTAGCAACTACACGGACTGGCTCCGTAACTTGAGGATTATCCTCATTGCTACACAGAAGAATTATGTCCTGGAAGCACCGCTAGGTGCAAGACCCGCTGCAGGAGCAACTCCGGATGTTATAAACGTCTGGCAGAGCAAAGCTGATGACTACTCGATAGTTCAGGGTGCCATGCTTTACGGCTTAAAACCGGGACTTCAACGACATTTTGAACGTCATGGAGCATATGAGATGTTTTAGGAGTTGAAGTTAATATTTCAAGCAAATGCCCGGATTGAGAGATATGAAGTCTCCAATAAGTTCTACAGCTGCAAGATGGAGGAGAATAGTTCTGTCAGTGAACATATACTCAGAATGTCTGGGTACCACAACCACTTGACTCAACTGGGAGTTAATCTTCCTGATGACAGTGTCATTGACAGAGTTCTTCAATCACTGCCACCAAGCTACAAAAGCTTCGTGATGAACTATAATATGCAAGCGATGCTAAAGACTATTCCCGAGCTCTTTGCATCAAGTGTTGATGGTCAACAAGACCACTAGTTTCAAGAAAAAGTGTAAAGGGAAGAAGGGGAACTTCAAGAGGAACGACAAGCAAGTTGCTGCTCAAGTGAAGAAGCCCAAGTCTGGAACTAAGCCTGAGACTGAGTGCTTCTACTGCAAAGGGACTGGTCACTAAAAGCGGAACTGCCCAAGTATTTGGCAGATAAGAAGGATGGCAAAGTGAAGGTATATTTGATATACATGTTATTGATGTGTACCTTACAAATGCTCGTAGTAGCACCTGGGTATTTGATATTGGTTTTGTTGCTCATATTTGCAACTCGAAACAGGGGCTACAGATTAAGCGAAGATTGGCTAAGGACGAGGTGATGATGCATATGGGAAATGGTTCCAAAGTCGATGTGATCGCCGTCGGCATGCTACCTCTACATCTACCTTTGAGATTAGTTTTAGACCTGAATAATTGTTATTTGGTGCCAGTGTTAAGCATGAACATTATATTTGGATCTTGTTTGACTCAAGACGGTTATTCATTTAAATCAGAGAATAATGATTGTTCTATTTATATGAGTAATATCTTTTATGGTGATGCACTCTTGATGAGTGGTCTATTTTTGTTGAATCTCAACAGTACTGATACACATATTCATAATATTGAAGCCAAAAGATATAAGTTTAATAATGATAGTGCAAATTATTTATGGCACTGCCGTTTAGGTCATATTGGTGTAAAGCGCATGAAGAAACTCCATGCTGATGGGCTTTTGGAATCACTTGATTATGAATCACTTGATGCTTGCGAACCATGCCTCATGGGCAAGATGACCAAGACTCCGTTCTCCGGAACAATGGAGCGAGCAACAAACTTGTTGGAAAAATACATACCAATGTATGCGGTCCGATGAGTGTTCAGGCTCGCGACGGGTATCGTTCTTTTCTGACCTGCATAGATGATTTGAGCAAATATGGGTATATCTACTTGATGAAACATACGCCTGAAACATTTGAAAAGTTCACAGAATTTCAGAGTGAATTGGAAAATCATCGTAACAAGAAAATAAAGTTTCTACGATCTGATCGTGGAGGTGAATATTTGAGTTACGAGTTTGGTATTCATTTGAAACAATCTGGAATAGTTTCCCAACTCACGCCACCTGGAACACCACAACATAATGGTGTGTCCGAACGTCGTAACCGCACTTTATTAGATATGGTGTGACCTATGATGTCTCTTACTGATTTACCGCTATTGTTTTGGGGTTATGCTTTAGAGACGGCCGCATTCACGTTAAATAGGGCACCATCCAAATCCGTTGAGACGACACCTTATGAACTGTGGTTTGGCAAGAAACCCAAGTTGTCGTTTCTTAAAAGTTTGGGGCTGCGATGCTTATGTGAAAAAACTTCAACCTGATAAGCTCAAACCCAAATCGGAGAAATGTGTCTTCATAGGATACCCAAAGGAAACTATTGGGTACACCTTCTATCACAGATCCGAAGGCAAGATATTCGTTGCTAAGAATGGATCCTTTCTAGAGAAGGAGTTTCTCTCGAAAGAAGTGAGTGGGAGGAAAATAGAACTTTATGAGGTAATTGTACCTGCTCCCGAATTGGACAGTAGTTCATCACAGAAATTAGTTCCAGTGATTCCTACACCAATTAGTGAGGAAACTAATGATAATGATCACGGAGCTTCAGATCAAGTTACTACTGAACCTCGTAGGTCAACCAGAGTAAGATCCGCACCAGAGTGGTATAGTAATCCTGTTCTGGAGGTCATGTTACTTGACCATGACGAACCTACGAACTATGAGGAAGCGATGATGAGCCCAGATTCCGCGAAATGGCTTGAGGCCATGAAATCTAAGATGGGATCCGTGTATGAGAACAAAGTATGGACTTTGGTTGACTTGCCCAATGATCGGCAAGCCATGGAGAATAAATGAATCTTCAAGAAGAAGACTGATGCTGACAGTAATGTTACTGTCTACAAAGATCGACTTGTTGCGAAAGGTTTTTGACAAGTTCAAGGAGTTGACTACGATGAGACTTTCTTAACCGTAGTGATGCTTAAGTTAGTCCGAATCATGTTAGCAATTGCCGCATTTTATGATTATGAAATTTGGCAAATGGATGTCAAAACTGCATTACTGAATGGATTTCTAGAAGAAGAGTTGTATATGATGCAACCAGAAGGTTTTATCAATCCAAAGGATGCTAACAAAGTGTGCAAGCTCCAGCGATCCATTTATGGACTGGTGCAAGCCTCTCGGAGTTGGAATAAACATTTTGATAGTGTGATCAAAGCATATGGTTTTATACAGACTTTTGTAGAAGCCTGTATTTACAAGAAAGTGAGTGGGAGCTCTGTAGCATTTCTAATATTATATGTGGATGACATATTGTTGATTGGAAATGATATAGAATTTCTGGATAGCATAAAGGGATACTTGAATAAAAGTTTTTCTATGAAAGACCTCGGTGAAGCTGCTTACATATTGGGCATCAAGATCTACAGATATAGATCAAGACGCTGAATTGGACTTTCACAAAGCACATACCTTGATAAAGTTTTGAAGAAGTTCAAAATGGATCAAGCAAAGAAAGGGTTCTTTCCTGTGTTACAAGGTGTGAAGTTGAGTCAAACTCAATGCCCGACCACTGCAGAAGATAGAGAGAAAATGAAAGTCATTCCCTATGCTTCAGCCATAGGTTCTATCATGTATGCAATGCTGTCTACCAGACCTGATGTGTGCCTTGCTATTAGTATAGCGGGGAGGTACCAAAGTAATCCAGGAGTGGATCACTAGATAGCGGTCAAGAACATCCTGAAATACCTGAAGAGGACTAAGGATATGTTTCTCATTTATGGAGGTGACAAAGAGCTCGTCGTAAATGATTACGTCCATGCAAGCTTTGACACTAATCCGGATGACTCTAAGTCACAAATTGGATACGTGTTTATATTGAACGGTGGAGCTGTCAGTTGGTGCAGTTCTAAGCAAAGCGTCGTGGCGGGATCTACGTGTGAAGTGGAGTACATAGATGCTTTGGAAGCAGCAAATGAAGGAGTCTGGATGAAGGAGTTCATATCCGATCTAGGTGTCATACCTAGTGCGTCGGGTCCAATGAAAATCTTTTGTGACAATACTGGAGCAATAGCCTTGGCGAAGGAATCCAGATTTCACAAGAGAACCAAGCACATCAAGAGACGCTTCAATTCCATCCGTGGTCAAGTCAAGGAGGGAGACATAGAGATTTGCAAGAACATACGGATCTGAATGTTCCAGACTCGTTGGCTAAGCCTCTTCCACGAGCAAAACATGATCAGCACCAAGACTCCACGGGTGTTAGAATCATTACCATGTAACCTAGATTATTGACTCTAGTGCAAGTGGGAGACTGAAGGAAATATGCCCTAGAGGCAATAATAAAGTTGTTATTTATATTTCATTATATAATGATAAATGTTTATTATTCATGCTAGAATTGTATTAACCAGAAACTTAGTACATGTGTGAATACATAGACAAACAGAGTGTCCCTAGTATGCCTCTACTTGACTAGCTCGTTAATCAAAGATGGTTAAGTTTCCTAGCCATAGACATGTGTTTTAATTTGATGAACAGGATCACATCATTAGAGAATGATGTGATGGACAAGATCCATCCGTTAGCTTAGCACTATGATCGTTCAGTTTATTGCTATTGCTTTCTTCATGACTTATACATGTTCCTATGACTATGAGATTATGCAACTCCCGAATACCAGAGGAACACTTAGTGTGCTCAAACATCACAACGTAACTGGATGATTATAAAGATGCTCTATAGGTGTCCTCAATGATGTTTGTTGAGTTAGCATATATCGATATTAGGATTTGTCACTCCGTGTTTCGGAGAGGTATCTCTGGGCCCTCTCGGTAAAGTACATCACTATAAGCCTTGCAAGCAATGTGACTAATGAGTTAGTTGCGAGATGATGCATTACGGAACGAGTAAAGAGACTTGCCGGTAACGAGATTGAACTAGGTATGATGATACCGACGATTGAATCTCAGGCAAGTAACATACCGATGACAAAGGGAACAACGTATGTTGTTATGCGGTTTGGCCGATAAAGATCTTCGTAGAATATGTAGGAGCCAATATGAGCATCCAGGTTCCTCTATTGGTTATTGACCGGAGATGTGTCTTGGTCATGTCTACATAGTTCTTGAACCCGTAGGGTCCGCACGCTTAAACGTTTGATGACGATTTGTATTATGAGTTATGTGTTTTGATGACCAAAGTTTGTTCGGAGTCCCGAATGAGATCACAGACATGACTAGGAGTCTCAAAATGGTCTAGACATAAAGATCCATGTATTGGAAGGCTACATTCAGACACCGGAACGGTTCCGGTCATTTCGGATAAGTTTCGGAGTACCGGGAGTTACTGGAACCCCCCGGGAAGTTATTGGGCCTCATGGGCCTTAGTGGAGAAGAGAGAGGGCCGGCCAGGAGGTGGCGGCGCCCCCTTGCCCCAATCCAAATTGGACAAAGAGAGGGGGCGGCGCCTCCCTCCTTCCTTCTCTCCTCCTCCTCCTCCCCCCTTCTCCCACTTGGAATAGGAAGGGGGGCGGGCGAATCCTACTAGGTTTGGAGTCCTAGTAGGACTCCCCCCATGGCGCGGCTCCCCCTTGGCCGGCCTCCTACTCCCCCTCCTTTATATACGTGGGGAGGGGGAACCCTAAAACACCCAAGTTGATCTTTTAGCCGTGTGCGTTGCCCCCCTCCACACACCTCAGTCATATCATCGTAGTGCTTAGGCGAAGCCCTGCGCCGGTAACTTCATCATCACCGTTGCCACGCCGTCATGGTGAAGAAACTCTCCTTCGACCTCAACTGGATCAAGAGTACGAGGGACGTCATCGAGCTGAATGGCTGAACACGAAGGTGCAGTACGTTCGGTGCTAGGATCGGTCAGATCGTGAAGACGTACGACTACATCAACCACGTTGATAAAATGCTTGCGCTTTCGGTCTACGAGGGTACGTGGACACACTCTCCCTGCTCGTTGCTATGCTTCTCCTAGATAGATCTTGTGTGACCGTAGGAATTGTTTTGAAATTACTGCGTTCCCCTACAGTAACTAAGAGTCACGTAGTGCCCACCACTATCTCCATCATAGTGAGACTGGTAGTTGAGGAGATCATCTGAACCCGCACCTGTATCATCGGCACTTGCATTGAGTTGTTGTGGTATCTATGAGCCTTTTGGACACAACAATTACAATACCAAGGGTGCTAATGCTAACATAAATTATGGGTAGGATATGGTTAAGTGGTGAGATTACAACAAGCAGCTAAGCAATGTAAACCAACTACCTATGTCTACTAGAATAAGATGAGATCAACCTACGCAAAAAGGTCACAAACTAGTTGATTAAGAAGTGATCTTGAACACCTACCTACAAGTCATTCAGAACCCCACAATGTCCTCTTCTCTATTGCATACGCACAACAAGAGACAGTCACGGTACACACACGTTTGAGCAAGTTTTACTTATTAGTTGAAGTTGTCTATGTCTGGCATTATAAATTTTCGAGTCATCCGTAACCATGGACATGACTTTACGAAAGATTTAACCCTACATGGGCGCTCCAACTTCCCATTACATGTTCCGCATGCATACCCCATTCTTCCTATTGGAAATATGCCCTAGAGGCAATAATAAAAAGGTTATTATCATATTTCATATTCATTATAAATGTTTATTATCCATGCTAGAATTGTATTGCCCGGAAACTTAAATACATGTGTGGATACATAAACAACACTGTGTCCCTAGTGAGCCTCTACTAGACTAGCTCGTTGATCAAAGATAGTTAAGGTTTCCAAACCATAGACATGAGTTGTCATTTGATAACAGGAACACATCATTAGGAGAGTGACGTGATGGACAAGACCCAACCATAAGCTTAGCATATGATCATTTCACCTAGTTTTTGCTACAACTTTTATCACGTCAAGTATCTATTCCTTAGACCATGAGATCGTGCAACTCCCTGACACCAGAGCAATACTTATTGTGTATCTAAATGTCACTTCGTAACTGGGTGATCATAAAGGTGCTCTACAGGTATCTCCAAAGGTGTTTGTTAGGTTGGCACGGATCGAGACTGGGATTTGTCACTCCGTATGACAAAGAGATATCTCTGGGCCCTCTCGGTAATACAACATCACAAGAAGCTTGCAAGCATGTGACTAATGAGTTTTGTCACGGGATCTTGTATTATGGAACGAGTAAAAATACTTGCCGGTAAAGAGATTGAACTAGGTATGGAGATACCGACGATCGAATCTCGAGCAAGTAACATATCGTTGGACAAAGGGAATTGCATACGAGATTAACTGAATCCTTGACATCGTGGTTCAACCGATAAAGATCTTTGTTGAATATGTGGGAGTCAATATGGGCATCCAGGTCCCGCTATTGATTTTAATCGAAGAGGAGTCTCGGTCATGTCTGCATATTCTCGAACCCGTAGGGTCACACACTTAACGTTCGGTAGCACTAGGGTAGTATTGGGATATTCATATGGTGAAGTTCGAAAGTAGTCAGGAGTCCCGGATCTGATCCAAAGACATCAAGAGGAGCTTTGGAATGGTCCGGAGGTAAGGATTTATATATGGGAAGTCATATTCAGGGTTCCGGAAAATGTTGGTTTTTTTGGTATTGTACCAGGAAGGTTCTAGAAGGTTTCAGAGTGGGGCCCACCTGCATGAGGGTACCCACATGTACGTGGGTATTGGGGAAAGGCTCCACACCCCTGATCTAGGCACACCAAGACCCCCCTTAAAAGGAATAGTATCATACCCCGAAGGGATGAGATCAGGATCCCTAAAAAAATGGATAGCGATCGGTGGGGAAGGAAAGGAGGGGTTTCCTTCCTCCCCCCTTGTCCAATGACTCTAGGGGATTGGAGGGCAAGCCACAAGCTCCCTTCATGCCTATATAAAGGTGGGAAGGCATTGGGGGCAGCAACCGTTCCATGCTTGCATCGTCTCCGTCCTGTTACTCCTCCTCCATGTTCCATGAGCGATTGGCGAAGCCCAGCCGGAATTCCGCTGCCACCACCACCACCATGTTGTCGTGTTGGTTCAGATCTCATCTACCTCCTATCCCTCACTTGCTGGATCAAGAAGGAGAGGATGCCACCGAGCCGTGCGTGTGCTAAACTTGGAGGTGTCGTCCATTCAGCACTAGGTCGGATTGGATTGCTATTGGATCATGAAGAGTACGACTACATCAACTGCGTTACGATGCTAACGCTTTCGGTCAACAAGAGTATGTAGACACACTCCCCTCTCCTTATTTGCATCTCCTAGATTAGATCTTGGGTGTTCGTAGGAATTTTTTTGCTTTTTATGCAACATTGCCCACAATGGCATCATGCGCTAGGTCTATGCGTAGATGTATATGCACAAGAGAACACAAAGAAGTTGTGGGTGTTGATGTTCAAATTCCTTACTTCCTTTGTCTTATTTGGATTCGGTGGTATTGTGGGATGAAGCGACTTGGACCAACCTTACTTGTCCATGCACAAGAGACCGGTTCCAGTAACTAACATACAACTCGTATTGCATAAAAGTGGTTTTGCGGGGTCTGTTTCTCCCACCTACTTGAATCTGATTTGACAACGGCGGTCCTTGTAGAAGGTTAAAAGGCAACTTGTATATCACTGTTGTGGTTTTGCATAGATAAGAACGGTTCTTATAGTTTGCCCTAGTAGCTACGTAAAAAATGCGACAACAAAGTAGAAGACGTCTAACTTCTTTTTGCAGGGCATGTTGTGATGTGGTATGGCCAAAACATGATGCGATATATGTTGATGTATGAGATTATCATGTTTTGCAATAGGTTCACTACTTGCATGTTGATGAGTACGGCAACCGGCAGGAGCCATAGGGTTGTCTTTAATTTATTGTATAACATGTGTGTAAATCATTAAATGCCATGTAATTGCTTTACTTTATCGCCATCCGTTAGCAATAGTTGAAGAAGCAATAGTTGGTAGTGACAACCACGTGACGACATGATGTTGGCGATCATGGAGTCATGCTGATGATGATGGAGATCATGCCGGTGCTTTGGAGATGGAGATGAAAAGCACAAGATGATAATGGCCATATCATGTCACATAGATTGATTGCATGTGATGTTTATCCTTTTTATGTATATTATTTTGCTTAGGGCGACAATAGCATTATAAGATGACCCATTCACTTAATTTCAAGATAAAAGTGTTCTCCCTAAGTATGCACTGTTGTGAAAGTTCGTTGTTTCAAAGCACCTCCTGATGATCGGGTGTGATACACTCTACGTTCGCATACAATGGGTGTAAGCTAGTTTTACACATGCGGAATAGTTGGGTTAAACTTGACGAGCCTAGCATGTACATACATGGCCTTGGAACGTGAGTCGTATAGTAGATATGATGAACATGGAGATGTTCACCATCGATGATGACCCCATCTCACGTGATGAACGGACATGGGTAGTTGATTTGGATCATTATGACCCACAAGTATAGGGGATCAATCGTAGTCCTTTCGGTAAGTAAGAGTTTCGAACCCAACAAGGAGAAGAAGGAAATGACTAGCGGTTTTTAGCAAGGTATTTTCTGCAGGCATTGAAATTATTGGTAACAGACAGTTTGGTAGTAAGATAATTCGTAGCAAGTAACAAGTAACAAGTGTAACAAAGGTGCAGCAAGGTGGCCCAATCCTTTTTATAGCAAAGGATAAGCCTGGACGAACTCTTATGTAAATCAAAGTGCTCCTGAGGACACATGGGAATTGTTGTCTAGTTAATTTTCATTATGCTCACATGATCCGCGTTCGTTACTTTGATAATTTGATATGTCGGTGGACCGGTGCTTGGGTGCCATCCTTAATTGGACAAGCCTCCCACTTATGATTAAACCCTCTCGCAAGCATCCACAACTAGGAAAGAAGAATTAATATAAATCTAACCATAGCATGAAACATGTGGATCCAAATCAGCCCTTTACGAAGCAACACATAAACTAGGGTTTAAGCTTCTATCACTCTAGCAACCCATCATATACTTATTACTTCCTAATGCCTTCCCCTAGGCCCAAATCATGGTGAAGTGTCATGTAGTTGACGTTCACATAACACCACCAGAGGAAAGACAACATACATCTCATCAAAATATCGAATGAGTACCAAATTCACATGATTACTTATAACAAGACTTCTCCTATGTCCTCAGGAACAAACGTAATTACTCAGAAACCATATTCATGTTCAAGATTAGAGGGGTAATAAATATCATTAAGGATCTGAACATATGATCTTCCACCAAATAAATGAACTACCATCAACTAAAAGGAGTAATCAACACTACTAGCAACCCACAAGTACCAATCTAAGATTTTTAGACAAAGATTGAATACAAGAGACGAACTAAGGTTTGAGAGGAGATGGTGTTGGTGAATATGTTGATGAAGATTGAACCTCCCTCGATGAGAGGATCGTTGGTGATGACAATGGCTTTGATTTCCCCCTCCCGGAGGGAAGTTTCCCCGGCAGAATAGCTTCGCTGGAGCCCTAGATTGCTTTTGCTCAGGTTCCGCCTTGAGATGGCGGAGCTTTGTCCCGAAAGCTCCCTTATGATTTTTATAGGTCAAAACCTTTCATATAGCAGAAGATGGACACTGGGGGCTGGCAAGGGGGCCCACAAGCTCAGGGGCGCGCCTTGGGGGTAGGGCACGCCCCCAGGCTTGTGGACACCTGGTGGGTCCCCTTCTGTTGTTTCTTCGCCCAACATTTTTATATATTCCAAAATAATTCTCCATAAAGTTTCAGGACATTTGCAGTTGTGCAGAATAGGTATCTCATATTTGCTCCTTTCCGGCCCAGAATTCCAGCTGCCCGCATTCTCCCTCTTCATGTAAACCTTTTAAAATAAGAGAGAAAAGGCATAAGAATTGTATCTTAAAGTGTAATAACTGCCCATAACGCAATAAATATCAACATAAAAACATGATGCAAAATGGACGTATCAACTCCCCCAAGCTTAGACCTCGCTTTTCCTCAAGCGAAAGCCAAAATCGACAATCTTGTCCACATGTTTAGAGATAGAGGTGTCGATAAAATAAAATACAGACACGGGGGCATCATGATCATCTTTAGAATAGCAACATATTGTCATATAACTTCTTATGCCAAAATGATAATTCATTCACAATGTAAAGTATGGACCAAAGAACTTTATTGAGAACTAACAAACTATGATCTCGGTCATTGAAGCAATTGCAATTTATCATAACATTAGAAAGAGTCAATATAAGAGCTTAATTAGCAAGTTCACATACTCAGCCATCATTTAATCTTTCACAATTGCGAACACTCACGCAATACTTATGAAATCAAAGCTTCAGTCAGACACATAGAAGATAAGGTCTTATAGTTTTTCCTCCCAACCATTTACCTCAAGCATAACGTCAACAATAATAATTTATGATCACCTACATCCGAGTGGGTACATGTCTGGATCATCCCCAACATATAGTGCTTGCCAAAAAGAGAAAGTATAAAAGGAAGGGTGAAGGGCACCATGACTCTTGTATTGGAGAGTAAAAATAAAAGATAGGCTCTTCGCAGAGGGAAGCAGAGGTTGTCATGCGCATTTATGGTTGGATGCATGAAATCTTAATGCAAAAGAACATCACTTTATATTGCCGCTTGTGATAGAGAACTTTACTATGCGGACCATCGCTTTTTATTTTTCCCCATCACAAGTTCATGTAAAGTTTAATTTTCCTCACACTAAAAGATCATACATATTTAGAGAGCAATTGTTATTGCTTGCACCGATGACAACTTACTTGAAGGATCTTACTCAATCCATAGATAGATATAGTGGACTCTAATGGCGAAACTAGGTTGGTGGTTTTGGATGCACAAGTAGTATCTCTACTTAGTGCGGAAATTTTGGCAAGCATAGGATGAGAATCAAGCTCAACATGTTGGAGGATCCATGACATTATAACTTCTATCCGGATATAAGAAAACATAACCCATTATATTGTCTTCCTTGTCCAATATCAACTTATTAACATATAATATTTTAGTGAGTGCTCACAATCACAAAAGATGTCCAAGATAGTGTATTTATATGTGAAACCTCTCTTTCTTTATTACTTCCGATTAATTGAAACAATGACCAATACTATGTTTGTCAACCCTCAACAAATTTCATGTATCGTACTTCTTATATGTGAAGTCATCACTCTCCATAAGATTATTGTATAATCTTTTACTTATTTTATTCTATTCCTTAGATCAGAGCAAGAAAGCAAAGCCCTTAACTCAAAACTAATCTTTATTATATAAGTCTCGCACTCGATTACATAGATAGAACATAGAGTAAAAACTCAAAGACTAGATCAAACTAAAATAAATGATAAAGATAAAGATGTGATGGTGATACGATACCGGGGCACCTCCCCCAATCTTGGCACAAGCCAAGGGGAGTGCCCATACCCATGTACTCAAGTCTCCTTCTTCGGAGGTGGTGGTGCAATATTCTTGGCAATAATTCCTTTCAGAACGTGACTCTCCTCTTCGAGCTTATAATTTTGCTGTTTGAGATCCATAATTTCCTTGCGGAGTTTGCGTGTGATAGTTAGAGCGCCGCCCACCCATGGATGCATCCTGGCCGCGGGAGAAAAAGCAACACTCTTTTTTAAGTTATTGTAAGAGATAAATTTAGCACCGGGAGGTTTGACCGAATCCAGCAGGACTGAGCTCGTGAATTCTTCATGCCCGCCATCAGGTTGAGGGAGAGAAGTGACTTCTTGATCCTCTTCCATGGCATCCACTATTTTCAGGCCATCTTCCATCTCTTCCTCCGTTGATCACTCAAAGGGATTAGCTTCATTGTATTCTCTTGGATCCAGTGTCAGGTTTGAGACATGACTCTCCCCGGCCGACTCTTGCGAAGACATCTTGCTCTAAATCTGCTGCAGAAATAGCTCGAAACAAGAACAGAGAATATTGCCGTGGTACGATGGTCTAAACCTTTGGGAGATTATATAATGAATTTTTACCATGCAAAAAACAAGTATTCTAGGAGAAAACGGAATCTGGAGGGCACACAAGGTGGCCACAAGCTTGGGGGGCACGCCTAGGAGGGTAGGGCGCGCCCCTAGGCTTGTCGCCTACTCGTGCACTTTTGGGACTACTTTTTATTTTCCTAATTTTTTAAATATTCCAAAACGGAGTAAAATTGCTTTTGGAAAACTTTTGGAGTCAGTTTACTTACCGTATCACATACCTATTCCTTTTTAGGGTTTTGGAGCATGCTGGAAGGTTTCCTTCTATACTCCTCCGATGTTATGGTACGATTAATACCAATTTTAACATTTATGGGCGTACTTGAGATATAATGTTTTTCTTTGCCCATTCACCACCTTCGGGTTGTTGCCTTCGGCATTGTTGATCTTGATGGCACCGGAGTGATAAGCTTCCTCGATAATGTAAGGACCTTCACATTTAGAGAGAAGTTTTCCTACAAAAAAACTTGAACGAGAATTGTATAGCAAGACATGGTCACCTACATTAAATTCCCGCTTTTGTATTCTTTTGTCATGCCATCTTTTAACCTTTTCTTTAAACAGCTTGGCATTTTCATAGGCTCATTGGGTTCTCCATTCATCAAGTGAGCTAATGTCAAATAACCTCTTCTCACCGACAAGTTTGAAATCATAGTTGAGCTCTTTGATTGCCCAGTAAGCTTTATGTTCTAATTCAAGAGGTAAGTCACATGCTTTTCCATAAACCATTTTATAGGGAGACATACCCATAGGATTTTTATAAGCAGTTCTATAAGCCCATAATGCGTCATCAAGTTTCTTAGACCAATTCTTTCTAGTCTTTTGCAAGATCAATTTTATATCCCTATTACTTAATTCTACTTGACCACTAGACAGAGGATGACAATGAGAAGCAATTCTGTGGTTAACATCATACTTAGCGTGAAATTTATGAAAAGCACCATGAATAAAGTGTGAACCACCATCAGTCATTAAATATCTAGGGACATCAAACCTTGGGAAAATAACTTCCTTAAGCATTTTAATAGAGGTGTTATGATCAACACTACTAGTTGGAATAGCTTCTACCCACTTAATAACATAATCAACAACAACTAAAATATGAGTATACCCATTAGAGGATGGAAAAGGTCCCATATAATCAAATCGACAAACATCAAATGGTTCAATAACAAGTGAATAATTCATAGACATTTTTTGACATCTTCTAATGTTACCAATTCTTTGACATTCATCACAAGACAAGACAAACTTACGAGCATCTTTGAAAAGATTAGGCCAATAAAAACCACATTGTAATACCTTGTGTGCAGTTCTATCTCCAGCATGGTGTCCTCCGTAAGCCTCAGAGTGACACTTGCGTATGATTTGTTCCTGTTCATGCTCAGCTACACAATGTCTAATAATACCATCTACTCCTTTATAAAGGTGTGGGTCATCCCAGAAGTAATGTCTTAAATCATAGATTTTTTTCTTTTGTTGCTATGTGAAACTAGGTGGTATAAATTTAGCAACAATATAATTAGCATAATCAGCATACCAGGGAGTACTACAAGAAGCATTTATGATAGCTATTTGTTCATCGGGAAAGCTATGATCAATAGGTAGTGGGTCATCAAGAATATTTTCTAACCTAGATATGTTGTCTGCTACAGGGTTCTCAGCCCCTTTCCTATTAGTAATATGTAAATCAAATTTTTGTAGCAAGAGAACCCACCTAATAAACCTAGGTTTAGAATCTTTCTTTTCCATAAGGTATTTAATAGCAGCATGATCGGTGTGAACGATTACTTTAGAATCAACAATGTAGGATCTGAATTTACCACAAGCAAACACAACTGCTAAAAATTCTTTTTCAGTAGTGGCATAATTTGTTTGAGTACTGTCTAGAGTTTTACTAGCATAATGGATAACATTTAATTTCTGATCAACTCTTTGTCCTAGAACAACACCAACAGCATAATCGCTAGCATCACACATAATTTCACAGGCTAGGTTCCAATCAGGTGGTTGAACACTGGGTGAAGAAATTAAGGCTTTCTTAAGTATTTCAAAGGCTTCTACACAATCATCATCAAAAACAAATGGACGATCTTTTTGCAAAAGATTAGTGAGAGGCCTAGAAATTTTAGAGAACTCTTTGATAAACCTCCTATAGAAACCAACATGACCAAGGAAACTTCTTATACCTTTGATATCTTTAGAACACGACATTTTTTCAATTGCATCAACCTTAGCTTTATCAACTTCAATACCTCGTTCGGAGATTTTATGCCACAAGACAATACCTTAATTAACCATAAAGTGGCACTTCTCCCAATTCAAGACAAAATTATTTTGTTCGCATCTCCACAAAACTCGATCAAGGTTGCTTAAGCAATCATCAAAAGAAGTTCCGTAAACGAAAAAATCATCCATGAAAACCTCAACAATCTTTTCACAAAAGTCAGAGAATATAACAGTCATACATCTTTGAAAGGTAGCAGGTGCATTGCATAAACCAAAAGGCATGCGTTTATAAGAAAAAGTACCAAAAGGGAATGTAAAAGTAGTTTTTTCTTGGTCCTATTGTGACACAGGTATTTGTGAAAAACCAGAGTATCCATCTAGAAAACAAAAATGTGTATGTTTTGATAGTCTTTATAGCATTTGATCAGTGAAAGGTAAAGGATAATGATCTTTCCTAGTACCTTTGTTTAATTTTCTAAAATCAGTTACCATTCTATAACCTGTGATAATTCTTTGTGGGATCAATTCATTTTTATCGTTAGGAACAATAGTAATACCTCCCTTCTTAGGGACACAATGAACATGACTTACCCATCTACTGTTAGCTATAGGATAGATTATACCTGCTTCCAGTAGCTTTAATATTTTATTTCTTACCACTTCTTTCATCTTTGGATTTAATTGTCTCTGGTGATCGACGACTGGTTTAGCATCAGGTTCCATATTAGTATTATGCCGACATAAAGTAGGACTTATTCCCTTAAGATCATGAAGAGTATATCCAATAGCAGCACGGTTCTTCCTCAGAGTTTTCAATAATCTCTTTTCTTCATGCTCTGAAAGGTTAGCACTAATAATAACATGATATATCTTCTTTTCATCGAGATAAGCATATTTTAGAGTATCAGGTGATTGTTTAAGATCGAACACAAGATAACTCTTGGGTGGTAGAAGATCTCCAAGAGTCTCAATAGGCATATTGTGTTTCAAAACATGCATTTATTTAAAGAATATCTCATCTATTTCGTTTCTTTCATTCATATGCATATCATTTTCATGGTCTAGCAAATATTGTTCTAACGGATCAGTATGAGGCACGACAATAGAAGCAAGACCAATAATTTCATCCTTACTAGGTAATTCTTTATCATGGGGTTGTCTACGAAATTTGGAGAAATTAAACTCATGAGCCACATCACCAAAACTTACACTAACAGTTTCTTTTTCACATTCTATCTTAGCATTAATGGTGTTCAAGAAAGGTCTGCCAAATATAATGGGACAAAAATCATCTTATGGGGAACCAAGAACTAGGAAATCAGTAGGGTATTTTATCTTACCACATAAGACATCAACATCTCTAACAATCCCAAGTGGTGTAATAGCGTCTCTATTAGCAAGCTTAATAGTAACATCAATATCTTCTATCTCAGCAGGTGCAATATCATTCGTAATTTCTTGATATAAAGTAAACGGGATTGCACTCACACTAGCACCCAAATCACATAAGCCATGATAACAATGATATCCTATTTTAACAAAGACAACAAGCATGCCAACAACAGGTTTATGTTTATCTTTTTCATCAGGTTTAGCAATTCTAGTAGCTTCATCACATAAATAAATAACATGCCCATCAATATTTTCAGCCAAGAGATCTTTAACCATGACAACATTAGGTTCAACTTTAATTTGTTCAGAGGGTGTAGGTGTTCTTGTATAACTCTTGCGAACCACAGTTGAAGCTTTAGCATGTTCTTTTATCCTAACTGGAAAATGTGGTTTCTCAATATAAGCAGTAGGAATAACAGGATCAACATTATAAGTGGTGGTTTCTTATCTAGCTTTAATGGGTTCTACTATTTTTTACTTCAACGGGAGGATGATATTTAAACTACTTCTCCTTAGGGAGATCAACATGAGTAGCAAATGATTCACAGAAAGAAGCTACTATCTCAAAGTCAAGTCCATATTTAGTGCTAATTTAATTCACGAAAAGCATCGGTATCCATAAAAGATTTAACACAATCAAACTCAAGGTTTATACCTAACTCCTTACCTTCGTCAAGCTCCCAATATTCAGAGTTGCGTTAGTTCTTCCCAAAAGATGCCATCAGAATTCAATAGTCTTGTTCATAAAAGAACCAGTACAAGAAGTATCGATCATGGATTGATCATTACGAGAAAGCCGAGCATATAAAAATTCCGAATAATAATTTCTCTGAAGTGCTCATGATTGGGGCATGAATATAACATTGACTTAAGCCTCCCCCAAGCTTGACTGATACTTTCTCCTTTACGAGGCCAAAAATTATATATATAATTCTAATCATGATGATGCATAGGATAAAACTTCTGATGAAATTCCAATTTCAATCGGTTATAATTCCAAACTCCAATATCATCACATAGCCTATACCATGTCAACGCCTTTCCCTTCAAAGATAAAGGGAAGACCTTCTTCTTGACTTCATCTTCGGGTAAACCTGCAAGCTTAACTAATGCACAAACTTCATCCACATAGATTAGATGCATTTTAGGATGTAGCGTTCCATCTCTTGCATTTGGATTAGCTAGCAGTTTCTCTATCATACCGAAAGGAATTTCATAATAAATATTTACAGTAGGTGCAGTAGGTTGAGGAGCAACTCTTTGTTCTTCCGGTTGAGGTGAAGATACCCCGAACAAACCCCTCAAAGGATTATTTTCCATAGTGACAAGTGACAATAATAAATTTTAGCACGTAATATATATTGTTTCTTACCAAATTCCACTCACCAAAGGCGCTTCACTCTCCGGCAACAGCGCCAGTAAAGAGTCTTGAGGAACCACAAGTATAGGGGATCAATCGTAGTCCTTTTGATAAGTAAGAGTGTTGAGAGGAGCAGAAGGAAATGACTAGCGGTTTTCAGCAAGGTATTTTCTGCAGGCACTGAAATTATGGGTAACAGATAGTTTGGTAGTAAGATAATTCATAGCCAGTAACAAGTAACAAGTGTAACAAAGGTGTAGCAAGATGGACCAATCCTTTTTATAGCAAAGGATAAGTGATGCAGAGCATCCCTCGTCCATCCACATGGACAAGCCATCACCATCGCAAGCACCGAGAGGACCGGTGACAAGAGCACGTGCACGCAACATTGACAACGAGGTCACTTCTTTCCTCTTTGAGTCTCGTTCGGAATCGCATATGAATCGGGTCCTACCTCAATCAGAGACGTTGTGCATTCTAAGGTACTTGGGAGATCGTCATGAGGAACCACGGAGGGAAACACCAAGTTCACCCGGAGACACATGGAGGAAGGAGAAGGAAGATGGGCACGAAGGAGTGGAGCCATTGGACACCCCAGGTGCCCGGCCCCTGCGACCCCGGGTGCCCGGCCGCCGGCTGTGCTGGGCCTGGCCGCCCCGGGTGCCCGACCAGGAGGCCCCGGGTGCCCGGCCCGCCCGCTGGAGCTGCTGCCTTCCACCCCGAGTGCCCGGGCCTTGCTCCCCCGAGTGCCCGGCCCATGCCCCCAGCCGCCTGGCGCGCCCCCCGGTGCCTAGGCTTGGAACCCCCGGGTGCCCGGGCCATCTACAGCCGGCCCTGTCCAGCCCGGGTGCCCGGCCCTTCGGCCCCGGGTGCCCGGCCACCTACAGCCGCACCACCTCCAAGTGCCCGGACCTCTTTGCACCGGGTGTCCGGACCACTCCGTGAATGTGTGCGTGAAAGTTGGGGATTTTGCCCTTGTAACCCTCTCCCTCTCATATTTCGCCCCTAGACTATAAGTACCACCCACCTAGCTCATTAGAGGGGATAGCTAAGAATAGACATAAATCATAGAGCTTAGCTCATGTATCTCCCCTTGTGGGTTTCCTCCTAAGGGAGAAGGATCCCTAGGATCATCAAGCCCTCCTAAGGGAGAAGGATCCATAGGATCATCAAGCCCTCCTAAGGGAGAAGGATCCATAGGATCATCAAGCCCTCCTAAGGGAGAAGGATTGCCCAAGTGAATCATCAAGCCCTCATCTCCTTCATAGGATTTGGGATGAACTCTACCATGTACCTTGTTTCCCTTTGATTGTTCATGTACCTTGTGGATCTTGTGTGTTTGTTGGTTTAGTGGATGTGTGATTGGACTTGTTCTTGAGTGTTCCTCTTGTTTTCTCTCTTGTGTTCATCTTGTTCTTGGGGATTCTCCCTCCAATTCGTGAAAGATCTTCACTTAGGGTTCCACCCTACAACATCTTGGTATCATGAGCCATGGTTTCTCACGAAATTGGAGCCCCCCTTCTTGTTCTCTAGCCTAATTTTGTGTGTTCTTCCCCAATTACGAAAATTCCCCACCAAAAATAGCCCTATTTTTTGTGATTTGTTGGCTTGATGAGATTTTGTTGGATTTGATCCATGGATTTGCTTGGTTTCAAGTGGATCTAGCATTCCCCCATCCATCCACACGTTTCCCTCCACGAAATCCACCAATTTCTCCAATTTTCCCATGAATTTCCGCCCAAATCCGACACCCCCGGGCTCTCAGACCTCAAACCCCGGGCACCCGGACCCCCCCCCCCGCCCACCCCTGCTGACCACCCCGGG